>NW_009192150.1:5075-64288 GCF_000690835.1 Fulmarus glacialis | reverse complement strand
GGGCACCTCCCTCTGCCCCGCTCCTTCGGGTGGTGCCGGCTCTGTTATGGCCAGTCTCTAACTGGAGGATTGTACCAAACAGGAGGACTATCTGAAAGTACCTCAGCTGCCGGCATGGGAAGGTAACAAACGTTTTGATTTGACGAGGGTTGCCAGAGAAGTTGCAGTACCGCTTCTATCTATTCACACCTTCTCTGCCGCATGTGTAGTTTCTGGAGTCAAAAGCAATAGTCATTTCCTAGTGGCTACCTTCGTTTACAAAAATATGTTTTAATAACACAGGGATGATTTGTTTCACAAATTACTCAAATCTGGGAAAGGCAAAGTTAAGAATGACACTGTGACTCATGCTATTTTGAAAAAGACTTAGCTGTTTGCACTGTGATGTGTCAATAGCACATTGAGCTATTAGCACTGGGCCCTCACACATGCACATAAAGATCCCTTTCACACTGTGTTTTTCCTGGTGCTATGTTTGTCCAACCTCTGGGGCCTTTTGTGAGGCACTGTATGAGATGCTGGGGAAAAGAAGGGTGCTGCACAAAGTCTAAGCTTACGTTAAAACCTGTTTTGTTTAGAATTCTTTCCAAATGAGTAGATAAAGTTTGATGAACTACAAAGATCACTTTAAGAGGGATGTTAGTAATGTGGGCTCAGATAAGGAGGTTCAGTAGCTGAAGAAAACTTTCTCCTAGAGAAATTGCTTCTAAATAGATCTCATGAGTGTACTTTTCTGTTGCTCTTTACGATGATCTCCGTCTCGGCTGCTGCGATGTTCAAGTTTGTCGGTACTGATTTGGTGGCTGCCTCCCTTGTCGAGAGGCACAGATCTGCTTTCACTGGAGATGCAGACCAGTGTTCCCGTGGAGCGTGCACAGCCCCTGCCCTGCGCATGCTCTCTGCGCTGAGGCTATTAGCATGCTGCTTTGTTAGTAGTTAATATAGAAAGACACAGGAGCATGAATTAAAGATGAAATGTCAACCTTAACTTTGAATGCTGCTAAGGACTTCAAGAGCTCTAAAATGCATAGTAAATGTTCACTGTTGTCTGATATGCCAACTAATTTTGGAAACTTGCAACGCTTACTGACAGACAGCATGCTTACTGTAAATTGCACTTATTCAGTAACTCTATTGTGTTATGCATGGTGTGCTTTTTTCCAGGCTCTGTTACAGGTTACTGTACAGGTTCTTTTTAAACTTTTTTTTACATCCGAAATCTTGAATGGCTTCTGAAAACCACTAGTTTATTATGTCCGTTAAGTTGCTGCAAAGGCACAGTTATATATAACCTTTCGACTGTATTTTCCTTCATCATACAATGGGAACAGAGCACACATTCAGAAAAAGTCAAAAGTGACTGACTTTTGACCTATTCAAAAAAGCATTTCAGTTGCTGTGCTCCTGAACATAATTTTGGCAAGTATCTTGTAGGCCAGGCTTCCAATCTGCGGCAGAAAATATTTTAATTAACGGAGTACAGCTCATGATGCATGTGTCTTATAATAGATATCTTTGTGTGCAAAAGGCCTGATCCGGAGCAGACTGACACAGGCGGAGCTGTGTTGCTGTTGCTGTGAGCTCTTCTTTGGCTCGGCTGGGAAAGCAGCAACGTGGTGTACAGGTGTTTCAAGGACAGAAGAGGAATTTGTGAATGAGTTCCTAGAAAGGAGGATCTTAACTGTGTTAATCTAATCTCATTTTCTGCATTGTTTATAATCCATAACTACAGGAATCATTGTAAGTTTCTTTTTTTTTTTTTTTAAATTATTCTGGAAGAAGAGTACATTTATTTTGAAATCTTTCCTCCCTCCCTCGCTTTCTATCCATTCTGTCCTTTTCCTTGTGTTCCTAGGGAAAATAAATGGTTACTCTGTTAGGCACTGTGATGACCAGAAGGCATAGAAAAAAAGAGTTGAAATATTTACTCTGCTGAAGTAAATGGGAGAACTGTTGCTGATTTCACTGGGGACGGTATTTCACCTCAAGTCTTTCTGAAACTCATTTGAGTGTCCTGCCCCCCCATCCGTGCCTGCTTCATTGTTAGGATCCGAATCCATATTCTCCTTGTGACAGTGACATTGCCTGTGACAACTGCCGGGAAGCAGGAAGTGTGATGGCAAGAGTAAACACGTTGCGTGGTTGTATGTATGTGCAAAAGCAGAATTATTTATGTGAAAATACTCTCAGGATCATTAAGACATAGGGTTGATGGCATACGGCCTACCTGTGGAAAACCGTATCTTATATCGCAATGTCTAAAAATACTGAACATAAAGCCTTTTAGTGTAAACGCATTGCACTCTGCGAGACAATGCTCTCTTCCACCTGCACGCTTTAAGGAGGTTTTCACAGGACTGTAAGCTTTTTTTCTTTTTGTGGGTGCAGCGCTGGCAGACTGACCCAAGAATCCCCAGGCAGGGCTTGGGATCTCGCGCTGCCCTGTGAGCAAGGGACCAGCAGTGGGAGGGGGATTGCAGCAGGGGTGACCACGCGTGCTTGGGAGCTGTCCTGGCCCATACCTGCAGGTACCCTGCAGTGGGATTCCTCCTCCACAACTGCTTTTTAAGAGCAATGTCCTGCTTTTGAAATTGGTTGTCAATACTGGGTAAGTAGACCTAAGGGTAAGGGATGTCATCTTGGGGCTTTTTTGGGTGAGCATTAGTTTTGAGACAGGCATTTGAAAAGGGAGTAAAGTACATAAGTATCCCTGCCGTTATTTGTAGTACAGCAGTTTCCAGAAGATTCCAGATTGGGATTATTTTTGTGAGATGGTGTGCAACATGGTAAATGCACGTAAAGGGCAGAGGAGGAAACAGAGACACAGAAATACGGTGATTTGTCCAAGGTTACACAGTCGGTCACTGACATAATCAGGGCCACAACCAAGGTATTCTGAGATTCAGTCCAGTGGTTTATGCTGAATCTCATTTACTCTAATAGGATTACTTACATGTTTAAAGTAAAGCATGTGCTTAAGTGCTTTGCTGGATCAGGGCCATATTTGATAAGTTTTCAGTGCTGGTGTGAGAGTACATAACTTGACCCTGCATGTGTCTGGCTGGTGGTGGTTTGGGATAACAGCGATCCACCTCTACTTCATGGAATTGCATGAGTGAAATCATGGTCTGCTTGCAGTGTACTAAAAAAATTTCACCAAAATGTAGCTACAAAAATTACAGAAACTTGAAAGAGACCAGCTGTTGTAAAACCTTCTGCTTCTGTTTTGAGGCCTTTTATGGTTCTGCAGGTGGAGAATGATTTTGGACACTCACTATAGTTGAGTAGTTTTTTCTAAACAAACTTTTTCATGTACTGATTAAATTACATGTCTTATATTAAAAATATTTAGGGAACTACCATTCATCACAGCAAATACTCTTTTTTTTTTTTTTTTTTTTTTTTTTAATTAAGGGAACCATAGTTCTTACAATGCAGTTTGGAAAAGGGAAAAGAAAACTCCAAAACCTAAACATGTACAGCTCAGTGCTTGAGTTATCATTATATTAAATTCCAGAGTCCTTACTTCATTATTTAGTTGTCTGTGTTTTATAATGTTTATCTCTTCTACACAGATTGTCCTTGAAGGATACAAATTTCAAACATACATACCTTAATTTAGGCACTAGCATACATATGTGAATGTCAGAGCTTGATGTTTTTGGCTGAAATATTTTGCGTTTTACAAAGGAAGCTCAGGAAGGTTATCTTGTTCTTCCAGAGGTAAAGCGAAGACAGCAGTAGTTTAGTAGCATGCTAAACTGGGGCTATAAGTCATTCCTATTAGTGTGTGTTGTTAGGAAAAAATGGATTACAGTTATGCAAAAGATTGAAAATTACTCTTCTTGCAAATCTAGTGTGGCTATATATGCATAGGTTTTTCTTTCATATAGCAGATGGTGAGAGACAATGGGTGCATGTCGGCTGTTAAGATAGAAAGCTCTATGCTCGCTCATCATCTGCCCTGCATATATGCTGGTTTACATCTGGGCTCTGCTCTGATGCGGACAGGGCAGTCTCTGGTGGCTGGAAGCTGGTGTGTGCTGTGGTCATGTGTGTACCTACAATCTGACCATGACAGAGGTGGCCCCAGGTGATGGGAGAGTGCCAGAAGGCACCCCAAGGAGCTCCCACAAAGTAGAGAGTAGAGATGCATAAGCAGAGACACAGGTATGAGTCTCGCTGGAGGCAATTTAAGTAAGGGATTGGGAACTTTCTGTTGCAGTGTCAACTCCGTGGATGCCATTTTATCTTCAGTGTTTCCCATTGATCCTCTGGCACTTGTGGCAAGTGTGCTGAACTGCTTCTTTCCCAGAACAGCCTCCCCCGCCTCTGATACCTCAAAACCTCAGGACTATGCAGGCAACTACTGCTCGGGAGCAAAAAAGTTCCGAAATATTTCGCTGTCCAATCCAGCACTAAAAATATTGGATACGTGATTCCCAGTGCTTGGAAGAGGAGGTGCAATGATCAGATGAGTATGTCCACAAGAATACACGTTATAATTTGTATTATCACCACGGCTTGCATTATGCTGTTTTTCAGGAGCAATCATCCCACAGGTTTCGTGACGTCCTTGAAGAGCTAGCTGTGAAAGGAAACCCCTCTATGCCAAAGGCAGCAACTGTGCAAGAACCTGTGTTGCTCAGAATGAGCCTGTATAATGGTGATACTAATTGCATTGTGCAGGGTACCATTTTTCTGTTGCGCGAATAATGCAGCTCCTATACTGAATGTGCCATTTGTTATCAAGACATAAGGAGTTGGTTGTATACAAAGTATACTAAGTAGAAGTCGATTTTTAAAAATATTTTTGGAATTTTTCATTACATCGGGTTACAATTGTATTAGTAAGATACTTGTAATAACATACGGTAATATATGAAGAGTTTCAGTTTAACGCTTAGAGGTAATCTGGAGTACTTATGGTATGTGTGGAAATGACTAGTGGGTATGTTTTAAAATAATGATAATTTGTAGCAATCACAACTCTAATGTGTGCATGCCATGGACATGGACACCCGCTAAAACATCTGGCTCTAGAGTGAGGAAATACTGACTAAATCCACTGGGATGACAAGAGCCTCATTCCCATAGCATCGCCTGCATCAAATGTTGTACTTCATGCAGAGGTACCGAGTCCAGCCTAACCCTGTAATGAATTATTATGAATTTCTAATAAAATCTAAAATAGAAACACAGGAAATAACAGCTTATATTCTTTGGCAGATACATGAGATGAGAGTAGCTTGTGTCGACTGTAAGTTGTGACTCATTTGTTGCAGTTTTGTGCAGTGTCTGGCAAAGCGAGGCCAATCAGACTGTGACCTTTGGGTTGTGCTGCAGGCTTTTATTAAATTTACAGTTAATACATGCCTATATATTTGTTGAATTCTGACACTCCCTAAAAACCTAACTAATGCTGATGAATGATGATAATCTAATTTAAGAGGAGGAGAATTTGTACAGCACTAATCCTACCTTTTTATCTGTAATCACATTTCTACTGCCGTAAAATTGAGTACTGTTACACAGACCTAATGGCAGGGTTGAATTTTCAAATGCTTCAAACTCTTATCTGATAGCCGTCTTCTAGACTGTTACCTGCCTGTGTGATGTATTTATAGAGTTCCAGTCACCATAGTATCTTTGCAATGATTGCTACCAAAATTGAGAACTCTGAGGTGAAAATCTAATCAGGACTTTAGATAACAATGTCACACAAGAGCCTTCTGGTCTTTGCCTCTATGCTCCGTTCAGATGAAGACTTTGATGAGATCATGCTTGCTGCCGCGTTATTCATTATTTATTTTTGTAACAAGATTTCTATTTCATATCTTTTCCACTGCATGTTAGCACCTGCCAAACCAATCCACATTCTGTTTTGAACGTATTCTCTCTGTTTGTACCTGAAACAATATATTGAAAAACACAGTCATTACAGGGCTGCTGAACTAGCAAAACCAAAAGGGGAGACCGTCGTTATACAACTGCTTCTGCCACAGGCACCTCGGGTATCCGAATAGATGTTTTCATGAACTTTTTCAGACACTTCATGGTAATGGGCAGACAAGCTGAAAATACTATTTTCATCACATTAAAAATAACTGAGTTTTATGAGCAGAGTATTGGAGGATATGATTGACCAGTGCTGCAGAGTCGATTCGGTTGGAAAAAGTGTGCTACTAAAACTAGACAATATGAGTTTATTATTGAAAATGAAAAGTGTTTTAAACAGTTAATCTAGTTTTCAGTTTATTTGTATAGTTCATGTGCCAGCCATTGGCATCCGTGTTCTCTGTTTACTCCTGCATGGCCAGTTTGCCCAGCAGCCCACATTTTGTTGAAAAGCCCTGTATAAGTATCAAGAGGGAAAAGAAAAGCAGTCCATTCTCAAAAACTGCAGGTTGAAAATATCCCTTAATATCCCTTTAAGCTTGATTAAAAAAAAAAATTATAAAAAATCATGGATAGAAGTCTACTTTTTTTTTTTTTTCCCCCCTGGTGCTTGTATCTCAGCTTTGTTTATGCTCATTGGAGACTGATTCAATGTGGGCATCTTTCACTTACTTATATGGGCATTAGATCAGGCCTGCCCTTGGCATTTCGTGGGAGAAATTGTTATCAATTCAATGTTTTATTTTTGCTGTTGTAAATTTATAGCCCTTCTTACTGTCTGGGTCACTACGACCATATATTACCATTCCTGGCTGAAGACTTGTGAGAGCTAAGACTAAATCTTATGGAAAAGAGTGGGTTGTGACATAGTGAAGTTAAAAATGAAGGGCGTGTTGGGATGAAATGCCAGGATTTGGACTGGCAACCTCTGCAATAAGGGTTTGAAGTTTGTCTTCTGCTTTTTTTTTTTTTTTTTTTGGTTATTGTTGGCATGGCTTTATCTGCTACTGGCTGAGGTGAGAGCTGCAGAGGCAATAGCATGGGTATCTCCTCACTTTCCTCATCTGCTTTACACAAAGTATGTAATTGATGATTATGTAAAATCATTATGTTAAAGCAGAATATTGCTTGAACAGATACATTTACATTTGGATTTTCTTTTCTCTGTATTTAATATTTTGAAGAGTTGCAACCTAACAACGGTTGCAAATATGTAAAATTACCAGTATGGTAGGATTTGTGGAAAATGAAGTCTACGTGCAGATGTTTTTGGTCATTTGAAGCGAGTTGTCTTCATTTCTCCATTTGGTTTTCTTAGCAAAATTTTCCAAGAGAAACTCGTCTGTGTTTAGCACTCCAAGTGGATATAGTTTATGTTGTAATTCTGTAAACAGTTAATATGAGAGAAATTAGATCGGGATCTAAAACCTAAATAGTTTTAGATATGCAAATTAATAAAGTATTAGGTTGGTTTTGTTGTTGGTTTTGTTTTGTTTTGTTTGGGTTTGTTTTTTTTTTGCAAGGAACCCATGCATGGAAACAACGTGAACGGTATGAATCATCCTTTCTATCCCAATGGGACAACTCCTGTATAAAGGTTTGTAGGTTCAGGATATATTTAAACACTTTGATATTGATTAACTGTCTCTCAATATTGATTAACAGTCTAATTTTGATATGAAAAATTGTGTTAAAACCGTGCAAAAACCAATTGCTGCGTAGTGGAGTAGTTTATTTTCAGAGCAGATCGTATTTATCTGCCGTTCTTTTTATGCTACTCTCTTTATAGTCATATGGGTTATACAAATACTTGAATTTTGAATGGTTTAGGATACTGTATTTCAGTATTACTTTGTTATTAATAAAAGTGCTTTTGTTAAACTGTACTTTTATCAGTAAACTGTTTTACTGATAAAGGATTAGCAGTCCTCTTTTTTTTTTTTTAAGCAATTTGCTTTCTTAAATAAATAAGAATTTGATTAGGCGTGGGAAAATAGTCATTCTGTTTGCTTTAGTAGGTTAATGCTGTTACTTTTGTGGGTTCTTGGTAAGCGTGTGGATGAAATGATGATAATAATAGGTAGTGATGTAAATATGGGGATATCATGGTATTGATTTGTTCTAGTAAAAAACTTGATGGCTGTGGTTTCCTACCACAACCCAACATAGTTCCTTTTTCTCCTATTGTTTTGCTTGATATGGTTTGAAATACATTAACAAAAAAAAAAAAGCCTACTCTATACATGTGGCAAAATAAACAGAATTTTACAATGCATTTTCTGCTCTTTTTCACAGCAGAACTGTAAGTAAAAACAAGACTGATCTCAAAACTGAACACTGGACGTACCACAAATGTAAATACCTTGTGAGGTACAAACATGGGAGCTTAAGGATTTTGCGCTGCAAAGTAATCATTAAAGTAAATAATGTTTATACCTATGTGAGACTCTGTGGTTTTCTGAGAGTGTCCAGTAACTGTATTTCAAATGATAAAATGAAGTAATTTGTATCAATTCATTTTGTCCTGCCAAATAATTTACAAGTGCAAGATATTATTAAGTAAAGGGATTTAACAGATGCTTCTTCTGTCCTTTCCTTCTGATGTTTTAAAAACCTACATCAGGTTATCTTTATGCTCCCGTGGTGGTGCAGCTGAGACCCAAGGAGCGCATGTGGAGTGGTAAATCAGACATTATGTCACACCAGTCAGCCGGGGTTCCTAAATGGTGGCTTGCATCATTGCTTCCATGATAGAGACCTACCTGTTGTTTATGACATAGCAGAAGTGCTGGTAAGGAGAGCCGCCTTTGTTTTGTTCTCGTACCTCTGTCTAAGCGTTTTTTAATATAATAGCTTTGCGCTGGGATCTTGGATGATGTTTGTAAGGTGCATAGGGTATTGTATGGCTTGTTGAAAATATGTAATTGTTGTTTCAAGGATTTGACAAGCCGTACATGCGTGCATTCTCAGTTCTGATGGTTGTCTTACCTTGGTCTTTTTGAAGTAATGTTTGAATCAGACGTGTGCATCAGTGGCTTCAGTGAAGTGTTTCGGTACCCCGTGCTCTCCCAGTCGTCATGCCTTTTGGAGATGATGACTTGCTGCCGAGATTTGGCCTTTGTGGAATCAGCTTTGTGGGTGCCTTTTCTGTGAAGGACCCTTGGAGCGTGCTCTGTGTCAGCACATTCCGTGGGTGACTTTCCCATGTCCCCTTGGCTCTGCTGCCTGGTTTGGCTTGGACTTGCTGGCTGATAGCACACAGCAAAAACCTGAAATTCTTGGAGCCATGCACAACTGGGACAGAATTTCAGTTGATGTGCAGCTCTGATTGAACAAGGTGAAAGGCAGGCAGTGTAATCTAGGGCTAAATATAACTCGGAGAGATTAATCGAATATCATATGAAATGAAAACATAGTAGTTCTGTTCATTAAATACCTACTCAAGTAGGCAAACCAATAGCACTTCAGTATTTGTGGGATGTCCAGTGTACAGCTTAGAGATCAATCTTGCTCTTCTACCTGTAATTCTTCTCAAAAAAAGCTATAAAATTGTATTGTGAGCTTCTATGTTTATTTTGCCTCAATCTGCAACTGTAGCTTGCCCAGTTTAAGTAGCAAACTGTTTTTCTAAATTTAGCCAGCAAACAACTTGTGATAGGATAGCAGCCTTTTTCTGTCTTCTCTGTTAGCAAGTGTTTGAGTAAGGATGGCGAAGATTGGCTTTGACTTCTATCAGCACAAATATATTGCTGGCGATAACATATCGTACAAGTATGCTGCCTATCTTCCTGTATTCTTGTCTCTAGTAAATAGCAGTTTTTCAATGAAGGTCTCAGAATTTGCCCTTTTGTTAATAGTCTGGCAGAGAGTTTACATACCAGAAAAGAATCCCAATTCTTCACTTGATAATGTATTAAAGGGAGGTTTTTTTGAGCTTTGTGTTGATTTTTGTAAAGAAAAATTGGCAGCTGTTACTGGTAATACATGTCACTAATAAATGTTGAATCAAAAACGTGACTCTTGTACAGTCACACGTTTTTAAAACACAGACAGTGTGTATCGGTCTGCATCAGTTGTAACAATCTTCCACTGCTTGGAAAATGTGGGGAGAGGCTATTTGCTGCTGTACAGGACACATACATCAGGATACGTACATCTTTGGAGAACGTGGGGTTCCTTATCATTGCTTCTAATTTTTGGATTGCTAATTAACTGAATTCCACTGTAGCGCTCTCTGCATCTTATTCCATGTTATTTGTGTGTTTATGCAGAATTATTTCTAAATAGAAGTTTTAAGGTTGTTGCATCATGAGGCATAAGTGAGAGACAGTGATGATAAAGAGCTTGATTCATATTATGACTAACTGCAGGTGAACATTATGTTGTTATGCCTTGTTCTCAGTGTTTCTGTGACTCAAAAATGATAATAAACTCCATTAAGATACTGTTACATCAATAGACTGAGTATTTAAAATGCATATGAAAGGATAAATTCTAGAAATCATAAGAATATAATAGCTATCCATATAATTTTAGACTATATAAAGTAGTTGTAGATCTTCTGAGTTTCATTTATTCTCTGCATGGGTGAGAACTGATACCAAGCATACACCTTGCTTTCTGCCCCCCCGAGGTAACCTTTTTCTTTTAAAATAAGTGTGAAAGTAAAAAAGAAGGAACAATTTCCATGGAGGAAAATCAATTCTGGTCTTTCAGAATCATGAACTCAGATTGATACTTTGCAGCTACAGTGAGTACAAGCAATGCACCACAAGTCTGGCACAGAATTTTGACAGTGAGAAATCTTCAATCTCCTCCTTCTTTTTAACTACAGTTTTTCCGTTTCTTCTTATTTTGTTGAGTCTTACTGTTTTACTTCATCTTTCACGCTGCTATGGTAGGAAGCAGTCATTACACTCTCTGTTGCCAAAGGAAATGGCCATTTGTTAATTTAGAAAAAGAAGAGAGAAGTGGCTGTGAAACACCTTAATGAGAGAGAGAGAATGGTGGCTAGGGAACATTGCTAAACATTTACAATTTGGGGATCAAGTATTTTCAGTCTGCCGAGTTCCTAAACTCCCTGCAGTTCTGGGTGTTGTTTGTTTGGGTTTTTTTTTTTTTTTGGAGGGGGGAGGGAGAAGAGGGTGAAAATACATGTTATTCATACTTAAAGATTTCCTATACATTTTGGAGAACTGATCTTTCATTTTCATTTGATTGAAAGAAAGAGACAGGTTCGTCTTTGCTTCTCCATTCGTTGGCTTATGGCACCCAAGCGAAGGAGCTCCTATCTGCAGCCTTTTTCCGAAACTGTGGTTGCCAGGAATCTGTGAATGTAGAAATAAGAGATAACATGATTTTAGATGATGAATCTCAGTATGTATGCTAGAGCAAGGCCAGTTGCTTTATTGATCCCAACTACTGAAGTTTCCCCTGTGAAGATGATTTATGTTTATCTTAAAAAAAAAAAAAAAAAAAAAAAAAAAAATCAATGAGACAAACTGAACTTCATGTAAGAACTGATTTAAAACATACTCAACTTTTTCTTTCTCATCCTTACTTTCTAAAATCTTCTATGGATTCAAAAGAAATGGGTGCAATCCTGCTCTTGCACATAGGAATATATCCTCTTTGAAGAAGAGAGATGTTTCTGCTTTTGAATTGAGCTTCATAAACTTGCTGGAAAAAATTCAGCTCGGAGGATGTATTTTGAAGTAGTAGTTTCTTGGGCACTGAACCGTTCATTTCCTAAAAGGATAAAGCCACTTCTTTGTACCTGCTGGCAAAACAAAGGCATCGGTACTGGTAATATGTTACGTGGGGACAGGCTGTGATGTTGGTAAGCGTTACTCTGGCTGCTGAAAAGCACCGGTTCTATCTGGCCTCTCATCCTTACCAGAAGCAACACATCTGCCTCACTGGAAATCGTAAAAATGGTCTCCAATTGGTTTTGTCTGCACTTTTACTAAATAAATGAATCATTATTATGTTTCCTCCAGCTTAGATACCAAACGAAAATGAAGCAAAATGCTACATTCAGCTGCTGCAAGTTGGGAAGGTCTAGATAATCTTCATCTCTGAAGTGTGAAAGAACTGACACATAAAATTGCAGGTCTGGCAGCGAAGATTTTTTTTGTTTGTTTGCTTTTTTAAATAAGTACCTTACATTTGGAGAATTGATTTTTCTTAAGAAAAGAAGACATAAGAGACCCAAAGTATCTATGCTTTAACAGTAATACTGGAAAAAGCAGGGTGAGAGAGAGGACAGTGTGTTACAAACGTGGCTGGCTATGAGCTTAGACTGGGAATGAGAAGAAAGCCTTTCGCCTCCGGAGGAGCAAGGTGCTGAGGCACCTTCCTGTAACAGTGGGGACAAAGGAGCAGTCGTCACTTTTAAGGCTCTGAGTTTATACTAGGTATCATATACTGTGGTTGGCTGGAACAGGGACCATGGGGTTGATTGTACTTTTAATCTTGTTTAACGTGGTTCTTTTAGGCTTCGTGTTTACATTCCTAAACATATGATATTGAAGTTTTGTTACGCACTCTGTGATCCCAAGTGAGTCTTTGATTTGGACAAGGCAACCATAGATGTGATAGTTACTTACAGACTCAACAACAATTTTGGAGTTATGCATAACAGCTAGTAAAGAAAATTCTTGTCTGAAGTCTAATTTTATGGTGCAAAACTATTATAAATGAGATTTGTAGATGCTGGGGAGTTACCTAGTATCTGCGAATATGGAGGGATTACTTAGTTCTTCCTTCAGAAATGGTGTGCTTTTCCTTGGTGGTGGTGGGGAGGGAAAGGCCTTTAAGTGTCTGAAAGAGGTGATGGTAAAACCCACATCTTGTAGAAGTTTGACAGCCTGTAGAAGCGTGGTATCAAATTATTAGGTGGTTTGTCTTGATGTGGGTGTTATGACAGTGCACATCAGATAATCATCTGCTTCCTTACCTCCATGCTCTGCTAACTGCCCAAGTTCCAAGTTTCTAAAAATAATCTGGTCTCAGGGATCTGAATGAGAACTTCATTTTCAAAAAGTGTTTGGACAACGAAACTAAGCAGCCCTTCAGAGAGGTATATGAAACGCAAAAATTTGCAGCCTGTCTTTGTGTCCATTTGTGTTCGTGAGCAATGCAATTTCTCTTCTCTAGAGTCATAAAAATTGAAAATTATGATAGTGGATGTCTTTATTTTGCCTTTAATCCATGAAGATAGAGTGTGTTATCTTGTTTGTGTAAAAAGTGCCATCTGCCAGCACCGTTGTAAATATTCCAGCCTAGCAAGAGCAGCTACTACAACTAGACAGTTCTTTGCATATCTACTCCTCCACCCCAAGTTTGGACACTTAATTACTCATAGCCCGACCCGAATGGTTTGTGTGGCAAAGGGAAAATGCTGATTCCCTCATACAGTTGGTATTTTCTGCCATTGTAGAACATAGTTTCTTCATTTTTAAATTTAAGCAAAACTGTTGACAGTACCAGTTGTTTTTATATATATGATAAAAGTGGAATTACAGTAGAGTAAATTAAGGATTAGAGTTATGGATTACTAGTTAATATCAAAGGTACATAGGTACAGCATAATTCCATTCTTCTAATCTTTCCTTGAGAAGTCCAGTTTATAATCCTATTTAGGTAGCAAATTGATTCATTTTATACAACTCCTTATACCATTTTATAGAGTATTTGTGCTTGCAGACATACTGATGAAACACATATTTTTGGCTAGGATTGCAGGGATACTTGTATTTTGGCTTAACTTTACTAAATCAGTAAATTAATTTAAAAGGAATTCAGTTCTAAAAGAGCTCTTGTATCAATTTTCTGTAAGCAAATTAGAGGTTTTTGAGAATGCAGCATTCCCAGGGAATACGCTTTATGCTTTATCCTGTGATGTTCGTTTGTATCTGGTTTTAGTCCAGTGTACAAAAATAACAACATAATTCCTTACCTACTCATACAGTGAAATTTCTACTGTCCTCGATGATGATGATGATTATCTCTTTCTAATTGCTCTTATGATTTTTTCTTTTTTTTTTTTTGGGGGGGGGGGTATATTTCCTTTTCCTGGCCTATTATATGATAGAAAAATGTAGGTGGCATGTTTGTTCATTTTAAACAAAGATTATCTGGTGACTTCCTGAGACAGTCCTCTGGTTGGAGTATATAAAATTGAAACTTCCTCCGATTCAGTTTCTTTGAAAAGTTGCATTAAATAAGAGTAAAATTGAACAGAAGTTGTATGTCAACAAACAGTATCTTGAGAATTCTTCAACTGGGGTGGAATCAGTTTAGTTATTGTTTACGAAAGAGGTGGCCCAAATGCGTGGTACAATAGTCAAAGATCTGGTAAATCATAGATCTTTTTGAAAGCCTGCCATTTGTAGCACTGAACATAGCAGGCTGATGTTTTTGGAAGCGATCATTCAGTTGAACTGGTTTTGAGTCTCAGATTCAAGAAATCTGTAGATTAATTTCAGAAGTCCAGAAAAATTAGCAAGTATCTGCTACTTCTGAGGTTTTAAGAATTGGATGGCTCTTTCTGGACACCAGTAGCCTCATCGTTAGAAGTCTGATTATTTGCATTTGCAGCATGATTTCCTGGGAATTACTGAAGTCTGAAATGTACTGTGAAGATTTGCTGCTTGGTTATAAGGCAGTTTGAGTGCAAAAATCTTATTGCCAAATTTCATTGCTGCTATTTCTTAGTATGTCCTGGGACAGGTACATAATTTTGTGCAATTAAAGCATGATTAAAAACAGTATACAATTTTTTAAAGAGGGTTCTAGCTTTGTCTTTTTTTGAAGTGTGGGTTCATTTGTTGTTGGAGTTAAACTTTGAAGCAGGTGGCTATAGCTGATGTAAAAGTTTTCTTCAAAGCCTCAATTATCCAAAGTGATGATTCTTCCTACTTCAGCTGCTTAATACTAACAATAGGATTTTATTTATTTATGCTCGTGCATCAAGTTGGTAATTAAGTATTTCATTTGGACAAAAAAATGAAAAATAAATTACTACTTTTTCTTGTAAAGTGGACTTTAAAAAAGGGGCTGGGAGATCTGTGAGGCTCTTTTAGCATCACAGAACCCTGAAGCTCAATGTCAGTGCATTTATCCTTGGCCTAATGCATCAACAACTTTTTATGGCGTACTGGTTGGAGAGATATGGGCTGGGGTCTGACTGGCTGGGAAGCAGATCAGTTGAAAAGGACCAGTGGGTCCTGGTGGATAGTAACATAAATCAACAACCTGGAGTGAGTTCATGGAGGGCCAGCAGGATGGTCAGTCCCTGGCACACTTGCAGAGGCTCAGGGAGTGGGACTTGTCCAGCCTGGAGAAGGGAAGACTTCAGGGGACTTGACAGCAGCCCCAGTACCTGCGAGGAGATGCAGCCAGGCTCTTCACAGGGGTACATGGTGGGAGGATGAGAGGCAACAGGCACAAGTTGAAAGGAGAGGTTCAGACTGCATATAAGGGGGGAAAAAAAAAAAATCACTTTGAGGATATCGGGAAAAGTGTTATCTCTATCCTTGATGGTTTTTAAGACCAGACTGAAGAAAAGCCCCACGCAATCAGTTCCTGAATTCACTGTGGCCTGTGCTTTGAGCAGAGGCTGGATTAGAGAGCTCCTGATGACCCTAAATGATCCTATGATTGTACAAGATGAATAGGTAGCAAAGATTAATTTGATTCTCCCTGTACTGTTTTAGAAAAACATGGATCTGGAGGAGTGGCATTGTTTTACCCTTTGCCTGGAAGGTCCATGCAGTGGGAGAACCAAGACCTTGTTCCGTATTCAGGACAGCTATCTTAATTCTGTTGGTGAAGAGTTTGCTTTCAAGTTTCAAGACTGGGAATCCCAGTCCTGCAGGGTGTGCTTGTGCGTACTGGTGTGAGCGAGCTGATGATTGTGACCTGTCTAGAGCATATGAGTGTAATATAGCCGGCTGGATACCTTTGCCTTTGTAGTTGCTTGTTAACTCATGACATCCTAAAAGAAATAATTTTTGTTTAGCTCCATATAATCTTGCTGTAAGGGATTGTTAGTTAGAGCTCATCAGTTTGGTTTGGCAGATATAACAGTGTAGAAAATAACAGCGTGTAAAGACTTTCTTTCAAACTCCAATCTGGAGTATGTGTCACTGGTACCTGTTAGCTTTTTGTATATGTGACTGGGCTGTTGCTTCTATAATTAAGTTTTAGAGCTGCTTCTTTCTTTCTTCAGAATTATAGTCACATGATAATTCAATTTTATTCTCTATAGTACTCTTTAGGAACGTAGTTCAAGCACCAGAATTTCCTATTAAACCCTGTTACTTTTGACACATAGAAAAATAAATCACAGTAGTTTAGCACAAATTTGGAGATGTAAAGTAGTTTTCCTAGAAAATAAAACTTTGTTGTGCACAGCATTTGTGGAAGAGTGTTTCTTGAAGGAAGCTTTTAACTTAAGCAGGCATTCTTCATTTCTTCTTCCTCTCCAGTTTGATGCCAATTGCTGGCTGCGTGGAGGCTAAAGTGCCCATGTGTGAGAGGAATGGGGAATATGGTGAATTTTAAAATCATAGATTGAATAATCTGATGCTTTTTAAAGTCCTAGTTCCAACCTAAATCTTCGTGGTACGTAATGGTACCCAAAATGTTTGTGTGCAGTACAGTATTTTGGATTCTACATTTAAGACCCTAGAAAAGTATCTGATTTTCAGAGGATGGATATTATAGTTATGAAAATGAAACCCTTTAAAATGTCACGTGTCCAAGCCCCTCCCCCTAATCACCATCTGTATTGTAATAAATTAAGCATTGACTGTTTAGTGCAGTCTGAGAATAGGAAGTGTGAGAATCATCATGGTAGTGATTCAGATCATTACTACAAGAGGGTAGCCTAATCAAATTGCTTTGTTTGGGGACGGGGGGGATGGGACCCAAACACTAAAATTGAAAAGAACTCGTGGTTGTCTTCCAAAACCGAAGATTTCACTGTCATTGAGATCTACTCCAAACACTGAAAGGAGTAATAGGTTGAAAAGAAAGCATCACCACTTTTATATCTTAGTACATTTCAAAGCAGCTTTTTTATTCTTATTAAAGTATTTTATAATTGCATCAATTTATTAATCAGACATAATTAGCTTTTCCAGCTTTAGAGTCATTAGTCACAGAAGTCCTAGAGAATATGGACCAGGATTTCTTACATCTGGCAAAAACACGGTGCTACCTTTCTGGAAGTGGAGCTTTCCCTCTGTTCTTTTGTGTTAGTTAATAGAAACCCTCCTTGAAAAAGGATACTCATCAAAGAATGTTTTATGAAACAGAAAAACAGTACTCATAAACCCTGTTGGATTCCAAGAGTTATTACATTTTACATCATATACAGTTTATTTTTCCAGATGCCATGTTTCAAAATAATGTATTTTTAATACTACTTGTAGAATTCTACAGATTCATAATAGCACGTGACATGTTAATATCCTCTGTGACATCCTACTGGTCATATCCAACTGTGATAAACAGTTGTATATGCTATAAAAGTGACATCTATTATAAAAATAAGGATAATGCAAAAGGATACAAACAATCCCTTAAATTTGTAAAGACTGTTACAAATCTTGAATGTTAATTTGAAGGAAAAAGTACATGCTAATGCTAAGTTTATGCCTTCAGTTAATAGTCCTTTATTCCTTCAGGAAAAAAAAATCAAGCAGCTATACTTTAAATGAATTTAATGAACTGCAAAGACTGACATTTTCACTATAAAAGTCACACTTCATTTAATGAAGTAGTTAAATATTGATGCTGTATTAAAATACAGGCTGAATAAAAATGGCAATGTGGTTTTCAAAATAGGAATTTGAGCTGGTTTTTTCTTGTTATATTGAAAATTTCATGAACTGAGAAAAGGGAAATACAGCAGAATATCTCCATAATAAACAGAAAGCACTTTGTTGAAATAACATTAAAGTTGAAAGACGCAAACCCGTAAAAGCAAGGAAATTAAGTCACTGTACTCTTAACTCGGCCTCTTTGTGCTTAAGCACTGAATCTCTTAAACGAATGGACCCAACATTATCACCATTCGATGCACAATATTTTCTAAAATTCTTGAAAACAAAGGCAGATTGTAACCCTGTGCTACAGGTGGCACATAAAAGACCTAGCCATGTGTTTACCTGGGATGAACAGTTATATCATGATATTGTTTGATCTTAATTCAAAGTAATTGTGTTTTAAGTGCTATGAATTCGTTGGCAATATTCTGGGAAAGCTGTGTTGCCTGTGTTGTGGCTTCCACACGTTTCCATTGATACAATTTTAATTTTCAACTTCATTTATATATCTGCACTTTCACCATAACAACATAATAATGACGGTGGATAAAGGAATATTGCTGACAAACATGGCTGAGGTTTTTCCCAGCTCCAACACATAGATGATGGTAAAGGGAAAAGAAAACAAGAATGAATCTTACTATAGATGTGAGTGGGAACAATGATTGAGTGATGATACGATTGGCTTCGTTTTGATGGATTGAATTATGTTGTACTGTACTTCATAAAGCTGTACTAACTCTGACATCAGGCTTCTGTGTATAGTAAAATACCGAGGATGACATCTTTGGCCCATTGAAGTCAATGGCAAAACTCCCATTAATTTCAGCCATCTGTGATTTCATTCTCGGTGGCTGACTTGTAAAACAATGGCAAATTGATTTAGTACATTTTTTTCTTCCCCCCTTGGGAAAGATCTCTACTCCATGTAAAATGATTTGTCTTTTGACTTTCATGCTCTTACTCTGAAAATATGAATTTTAATTCAGGATAGATATAGTCTGATTTCTTTGCCATACTTCTTTCATGTAAACATAAAAGATGATGGAAGAAAGTGGAGCTATTTTGAAAGTGGTAGGTTGGGTACACCGTTATATACACAATTAGTAATAGAAACCAATGATAAGGAATGCAGCTTTCCTATGGAAGACTAACGAATCATTTCTGTAACTAGCAGCTATCGGGTGTGGTCTCTACATGTGTTGGTGAAAATGTGGTTTAGGTGTTTGTTTTTTTCCCCCTTATATGCAAACAGTTTTTCTTTAAAACAAAAACAAAAAAGAAAACACTGGAATCTGAAGAACCGATGATTTAAGTGTATTTGTATTTGGAAGACATGCAGTATTTGTGTTTATGATGGTGATCCTCAAACTTCTTCATAAGGTGCTAGATCAGCATCTATTTGCATAGTTATGTCTCCTGATATTTTGCCACAGCAAGCACTGAAATGATCTCCTTAATAGAACATAAATTTTGTAGGGTATTATGTAAAATCACCAAAATTTACCTAGAAATTAATAGAGCATTGAAGAATTTCTTCCTCTTCTAGACATCCTTTCAGAAAAAGGAAGAAAATGGATGTCAAATATATGTTCACGCTATTCATTGTCCTAAACTAGTTCAGGTTCTGCAACAGCCGTGGCTCTTGGTTGCTGATCTGCTCTCTGCTTAAGGCAGTGGTCCCACTGAATAGAAAAGGATAAGGCATAACCCAAAGAGAAACACTTGGTGACATGTTTAGCAATCTGTGTCCTTATGTAGGTAAACCTTTAAAGAAAGGATTGCAAAAGGTTCCTGAAAAGGTATTTCTATACTGCAGATATTCAATAGTTACATATTAGAATGCTAATATTAAAACTGTAGCAGTGCTGCTGTCTTTAACAGTAGTATAGGGAAAAATGTTTTATTAAACACTAATTTCACTAGTTATTTAAGAAGTAGCTGGCTTTGCACACATTAATCTCTTTTTCTTTTTAATTCAAGGTTGATGGTCTAGGTCTTACACATTGTATTTATGAATAGGGCACTCAATAACTATGCAAAATATCTATTTCTCCCATGGGAATCTGTGCTTTGATATATTCTGATCCTTATTAAATTTAAACAGGATCAAATTTATACAGCTTTGGCAGAGATTTATTAAAATACACTGAGTGGACAGCTTGTGGGAGTGCAGTGTGCTGTAATAACATATGCCTCTTACCAGAGAATAGTAATTATTGAGAATCAAATAAATCTGTAGGAGGTTAAGTATATATGGAAAAGATATCAATTGTAGTTTTTTACAACCAGGCAGAAGTACTGTCTGAAGATTTGTGGCTGTATAAAGAAATGAACCACCCTTATAAAACCCTAAATATTCAAAATGTCATTTACCAACAAAGCTAACATTCATCCAATCTTCAAAAAACGTTAATGACATTTGCTCGGTAGCATTAAATTAATTGTTTAGTGCTCTGCATAAGCAGCTATTCATATTTATATCAAAGATTGATTAAATGTAATTGAAAACTATGTTTGTTACAAAGTTTTGTAAATGTCTTTTCTAATCAGAATCATCATGTCCTTAGAAAGGAAAATCCAAAATAATGGCTGCAGATTAACCAAAGAATTTTTTTAAAGTTAAAAATACATTATATAACGTCCATCATTCATCCAAAGTTCAGCAATGGTCTGTTTAAGATTAGATACTTTAACCTTTTAAATTATTGTATGTGGTAATTTCACTTGTGTAAGAATTGAAAAATTGATAGATGGGTCAGTCAAAGCAGTAATTTCTGGCATAGTTGTGGTTCAGATGAAGCTTTTGTGTTTTGTGACACAATTCTTTGGAATTTCAAAGCTTGAGACATGTAAAAATGGTAATTTTGTCACTAAACATGGCAAAAAACCCAAGCCATCAATGGGTAGGTGGGGGGCAACAACATATATCCTAGCCCTGCCTCCACTGCTCCTGGCAAAAAGACTCATGGTCACATGTTAAAGCAGGAGGATTTGGAGGAATGCTTTCAAGTTTGGGAATCCTGAGGAGGTTGTCCTGTGCTCTCAGGGAACGTAGCAGAGACAGTTGGGTAGTTCTGGTCCTTCCGTGGTTTGGATCTCCCAAACAAATTTTCTTTGGAAGGCCAAAAAAGAGTTCTTTCAGACACCACGGCGGTTCCTTCAGTTACATATGGAGTTCTCTACTTTGTTTTCCATCAGTCTTCTCTGCTGATTATTTCAATCTAAAATAGATTTGGTTTTGAAGCAGTAGTTAAAAATCTGTAATTTTTGTGCTATAGTAATTTGTAATAAGCCATTAGGATGATTTTATGGGTTAGGGATGTTTGAAAGCAGTATCCAGATAGACTATCTGTTATGTATGCGCAGGAGTGTGATTCAGCACTAATGTGACCTTCGGACTCTGGGCTTTGCCAGAGTGGTTTAAGCGAGTAGGACTTCATTCGGACTATTCTACTTGCGTTTCTGCTCCATTGTGTTGTGAAAGGAATGGAGTAATTTCAGCAGAAAATTTATTTCTCAGGGCTTATTGTATTAACAAAGTGACTTTTTAAAGAAAATGCATTTAGATAGAGGTTATATTTGATTTAAAATTAGTACCATCAGAATACCTCTGCGTTTTATTATGAACATCTAGTGAAAGCTGTCTGGTTTTATTGGTAAGACACGTAAAAGATACTAATTTTGGTAAAAGTCTTTATGCTTAAGCAATTGTATCCTTTTTAAAAAATTCACTGATTCACATTGATGTGGATGTGATACAAATCTAGTTCACTCCTTATCGAATTGGTGGTGGTTCTTCTATTAGTTTTTTGTCCTATTATTCTTCTTCCATCCTATGGTTCCAAACATAGTTCAAGATTTTTCTAAATAAACTAATGAAACCTGATTACTTCAAGCTAGCAAGTGTATTCTCTTAAAATAACATACGTTCTGTTTCTGTCCTTTATTATAAGAGAAGAAACACTGTGTATTTGTTAAAATAAAAGTCAGGGCATTTAGGTTCCAATCCCATTTCAGTTATTACATTGCTGTATGACCTTGGGCAAGCCGTTTATTGTGCCTGTCCCTCACTGACTTTTTCTATGAAAATAGAGGTGATAATATATAGGGACCTCCTGGTAGTGCTCTGAAGCTTAATTCATTGCTATCTGTGGAGGGCTGTGGGAGACCTGCCTAGGCACTACTGCAGATATTTCTATACATTCATGCATGTTACGGCTGTGCGTTATATATGAAATATATATGTATATGTAATGTCTACCAGCATATTTGCTTACCATCCTGTATAATTATAGCTTATATTAACGAGTCATCTTGTGACACTACTGACTTTTTTGTTTCCATTTATGATTAGTAGAATAAAGATGTAAGAAGTAGGAGCAAATTCTTTTTCTTAAATCCACAGGTGTTTTGACTCAGAATGTGTATTTCTGTGGGTGTCATGATTTTTTTTTTTTAAAGTAGGTACACTTTAACAATATACACACGGATTTTAATTTATATGGGGTTAATAAAAACTGAATAATTACGCTAAAAAGAGGAATTGCAAAGTCAAATCACTAGAATAGCAGTTTGCTCACATCATTATGCAGGTAGCAATACTGTATGGTAGATAGCTGCCCAATTGTCCTAAATTTTCATGTTTAAGGCTGCATGGAATCAAGTAATTGTGGAATAAAACTGGGAATCTGATGTGCTGCAGTTCTAAGAAAATCTTCATCTCATCTGTTAAATATTTCTAGGTCATGCTTTTCATTTTCCAAGCCAATTATAGAAAACACAATGTTTTGCAACTGATTCCTGTTGTGTTTTCTTGGGAATATGCTAATTTCCTTTGGTGCAATATAGATTAAGGAATCCTTTGCTTATAAACAGACATAAGACCGTTTCTAGTTCAAGCACAGGAAATTTATTGTTTAAAAAAAATAGCTTTATTTGTTGATGGAGACTAGCCACATTATGCTGGTTTGTGTTTACTTTTATTAAATTTGGTATGCGATAGAAAAATTGTAAATCTTCTGGGGTTTTTAAGTATTTTATATGCACAATCATCTTTTGAAATTATTTCCTCTGTTAATGTCTCAAATCAAATGTGCTGTGACAAGCTATGAGGTTATGAATTTATTCATTCATCACAGTAAATCAGGTTGGCACAGTGGCTTCTGAAAGATCATCATCTATATTGGTATCTTCAGGGTCAAACAATCACATCACCTCTTACTTTGAATTGGTGTTACTGTCTGTATGCTTTACTACAGGCCCTAATACAGAGGAAGATTCGTCACTGTGTTGAGGGGATTATTAAGGATTTAAAAAAATATTTTTTTTCTTTTTTACTAAAATTTTCTCTTGACTGCAATAGTTGCATGTTTTGTATAATGCAACAATAAAATTTGCTTGCAGTTGTAAAACAATTTATGTAATAATTATGTCATGGGTTTTGTGCATGTGCTACGAAGACAGCGTAAGCTAAAGGTAATAGCCTTGTAGTATTTGAAGACAGCTAAATAATTGTTCTAAAATGTCAGTGGTTGTGACATTCTAAAAACATTGACTTTCTCTTGAATGATGTCTTTTTCCTCTTAGAATCACATTGATTAATTAATAATGCTCAGATAGTAAAAGTTTTAATTTGAAGATAACATATGAGGTACAAGATATTAATTGCACCAAAGATAACATGCTAATTAAAAGGTTCATGCACAGTTGTCTAAGGTTAACAGCGTGCATTGAAATACTTGGAATAGAAACCTAATTATAATCTAGTATCTGAATGTTGTATTTTTGCAACGGTAGCATCTTTTGTGGTTTCTGATTTTCTTTTTCTGGGGAAGAATTCTTTGTGCAATGTTCCTTTTGCAGTGAAGGTAGTTCGATAAGAAAACAGGCATTGTAAGCCAATGATTTAAAGCGGTATAAATAGTTCTGCATTGAGTATTAGTTCCAAATGCAGTTGCAAAGATTGTGTCAAAACAAATGTATTTAAATTCACAGTTTAGAAGAGAAACAAAATGCAAACCTCTCACATCTTTAAAGCAAGGAAGTTGTTTTTACCTGTTAGATGCTTTATTTTTTGATAGAGGAATGATGCACAGTGTAAGCAAGGTAATTGATAAAAGTCGTAAATATCAGTGCCTACAGTTTATGTGGCGATCTGGAGTCTGTCTCCTGGGCCAACCTCCATCTCATTCTCTCAGCAAAAATGGAAAGGAGAAAAATGCAACTCCTGTGGCTCTCCTATGATTTATTCTATTGCAGTGCAATTTTCCAGCACAGCAGTTTCTACCATTCCTTCCTCTGTCCTCAGCAACCTTTCGGAAGTTTCAGCGTCACCTTATCTAGCTCACAGGAGTGAAGCAAAAGCTTCTAGCTCTGGAAAGCATTGGCTTTCATCTACAGGAAGGCTGCATGTCAAGCACTGGCTTTGGGCTCAGTGAGATCGGTCTGCCACTTGTGCCACGAGTAATATAAATAAATAGCACGTATAAAGCAAGTGTCACAGTTTAAGATACAAAGATTATCTCACATTGAACATTCATGACTTTTTATGCGTTCTCCATCCAGGGCTATGCAGTGGAAATATACCTTTATGTACTTCCTAGATTAAAATGAAACCAACAGCTTCATACCAGAATAAAACTAGATTAAATGGTAGTGAAGTGGGTTCTGAATTCTTACCTGCATGAAGGAATGGCTCTGGACATTGACTGTGATCTCACACCAGTGTTAACATTCATTATTTGTTGGCTCGGAGGGAGCAGCCATTCTTAAGCTCTATAAACCATTTATAAAATTCACTAACTCAAAGTGCAGAGGCAGTATCACTTATATTTTAAATCATCAAGGTGAATAATGGAAAAAAGTCTCTGTGCAAGAGAATTAAGCAAATATTTAAAGAACATAAATCTTCAGTCTTGGCTTTCTCCAGTGCTACTGTAGGCAGCAGGAGCAGTTGCTGCTCTGTGCAGTTATATGCATGTGTAGGGGGAGGTATTGAGTTGCATAAGAATACTGCATGCACAGCTGAAATAGCTTCATATCACTAATATTCTGCATTGTGCAGTCATCCTTGTACTAAGGAAAAAAAAAGAAGTCTTAAATTATTTGAGTCAGCCAGATGAGTTACCAGAATAAAATCCGTCAGTCACTTCTTATGAGTGGTTGTTTCATTCCGTGATTCTGTAGTGCCAAGAACTAATTCACCAAATAATACTTCTGTCATTTAGAAACCTAAATGGTTTAGAAGTTTATACCCTAGTGTGTAGGGCTGAGATCTAGACAGAAAGTGTCTAAATCCGAAAGTGTGAGCTTTAAAAATCTCTGCTTCAGTGTTCTTTTCCCTAAAGCCCATAGGAACCTGCAATTTTTCTCAAAAGTGTTTATACCTAGAAAAAGTTCCTGTGTTTCTACAGGTAGCCAACAATGCCACCATTTTGCAGAAAGCCTGGTAAAGGGAAGACCACAGCTTGATAAGACCTAGATCAAAGAGAAACTTTGCGATTGTGAATCCTGCTTGCATTCGGGGCTGTAGCCTCTGTTGTGGAGCTCGGATGCCTACAAGTTGTGTGCAGGCGAGAATCAGGACAGTGTTTTGCAGACCTAGCCCTAAGCCAACGGAAGGGGACTTTGTGTTTTAAATGGGGCACTGGTAGACTTAAGGAGCAAACAAATGCCAGGGTATCTCCAAAGACAGACTACTAAATCTTAACTCAACCTGTGAGCGTGTGGCTTTCTGTTGTTGTTTTTGGTTGTCTAACAAATGTTACATAACAGAAGTAGAAGCAAATACAAAGAATTAGTTTCTAATCAGCAATTTTCTGTAAATGGAGGCTGTATGAATATTACCACTTTTTTTGCCTCCTTAATTTGATTCATATCCAATTTGATTAATATCCAACTGGGTATTAACATATGACCTGGTGATTAAATTTTGGAGCCTGATTTATCCTTTATTCTTACAGATTTTCGTGCTTTTGGCTTATTCTCCTTGCCATTGGAACAACAGTCCTTTAAGTTTTCCTACTTACATTTTAGTGTTACCTAAAATCTATACCCTGTCATGTTAGAAGTTTTATTATTTTTGTTAGACACTGAGGGCCAAGAGTTACAGAGAAGTTAAGTAACTTGGTCAAGGTCATGCAGACTCAGGTGGCAGAATTAGGAATTGTACGTATCTTTCCTTAGCTGTAATTCCATCCTTCCTTTCCTGGTAAGATGCAGAAACCTAACTCCCTTGAGACTGCTACCTGTGTATCAGTGGCTTCCAGGGAAGAAATTAAAAAGCTGCATTGGACTGTAATCAGTAAAAGTCCCCAGGCTGGTTACAGTTCCCTGGGCTCAGGAGATTGCACTGTAGCATTAAAACTATTTCCCCCTGCCCCTTGGCACGCGTTGGGTTTTCCTAGGTTACCCTGTTAGTGTCTCTGAGGCCTCTCTAACTCTTCAGGGAATTGTGTTCAAGAAATAAATAAAAGAATCTGTCTTCCAAGAGTAGTGATTCCAAATCAGCCCTAACAGATGTGAGAATAACTTCTTGTGCCAGAAAAATAAAAAATTCACAGGAATATGTTCCTGTTGGTTATTGCTCAGGGATAGAGACACTTTCAGATTTGATTCTAACTTAAATGACGCATACCATTGTTTAAAAAAAGCTCAAAATTAGTATACACAGACATACAGATTTGAGTTAGCAAAGTTACGTAGAGTTTTTCATGGGGTATTTGTACTTTTATTAAAGTGCTTTTACTTGGACTGAACATTGTTTAGGCGCTCTTAATTTTCTTTTTTTCTTTTGCTTTCAAGAACAGACCTTACCATGCAATAAGGTACGAATTAATTTCCTCCAAAATAAAAAGATATCTGAACTACTGGCTATTTGCTTAAGCAATAGAAGACAAAGACATTACCCTTTGAATATCGAATCTTCTGCTTATGTTTTTTTCTTATGTAGACTTCAAAATACACTAAGCCCTGTAAAAAAGGTAACATTTATGAATGTTTTCCTGAAAAATACTGAAGCATGCATTGCATTAAATTTTTCTTGGCATTCCAAATAGTGCTTTTTCAAGGCAACTTATTTGTAGCATCTGGATTTTTGAAAATAAAGAATCCACGTTTCATAGTCAATAACATCTCAGGCTTTTTCAGCCTGTAGATGTCTGGGTAACAAAAACTTGGTATGGTTGGTGCTTCAGTTCAGCGAATGCCAGAATTCTCCATTACTCATGGTTTGGTGTTGGGTGTTTTTTGTTGGTTTTTTTTTTTTTTTTAAATGTAGTGTGGTTCCATGTAAGAAGATGCTCTTCTGTAGACAGTACTTACCATCTTCACTACAGAAATGAGTTTAATGTTCTTCGGAACAGAATCCTGAAAGCGCTTATTTGAGTGGAATGGGCTGAATTATCCTATCACCTTGGGCAAGTGATGGTTATTACATTGCCCAGTGGTGTGACAACTTTCAGGCTTTGAAAATACAGCCTTTAGGGCAGTTTATCTAACTGTGGTAATAGCAGAAGTTAGGTTAGTTATCTAAACGCTCAGTCTTTCAGTATTTCACAGAGGTTATTATTTTGGAGTCATTATTATTATCCCAGAGGTCATTATTTCATTGTAACAGAGGTTCACATCAGAAAATCTGGAAGATGGTACTTCAAGGAGTTGTTGTCTTGGCAAATCATAAACAGATGTTTCGGTTCAAAGCTGGTGAGTGTGCTGTGTGGAGACAGCAGTCAAATTCCATGTTAACAGAATATTCAAGGGACAAAGGACCTTTTCTAGCACCTTTTGATCAGCTCCCTCTAAAGAGAAGGGCTGTTACGAGTATTACTGAAAACAGTATGTCAGTGGCACTGTCCTGGAAATGATCATCAGCAACGCCTAGCAGAGCATGTTATGTCAGAAGTATTATAGCCAGTGTAATAAGTGTTAGGTAGAAAAAAAAAAAAATCTATCTGAGAACAGTTTAAGCAAGCTGTAACAAGAACTAAGGCAGATTAAGCTACTACACTAAATGAGGAAGGGATGCTCAATGAAATTATATCCTGAGGACAACATGTGTCAGATGCAAATGTATTACTGCCTCTAAAGGAAAGCAGTGTGGGGTTTTTTTTAATTTTGTTTAAGTGTGATAAACAGTTGGCGTAACTAACTGGTTTGATGATTCAGGGCTGATTATTGGGAAGAAAAAAAAAAGGAACTTGAATTTTAAAGTATCCTAGTTAGAACTCAGCTATGTAGACCACAGAAACTGTGTACGTGGAATACTTAGTCATTGCTACTCTTGTGAATGCCTGCTTGCAAGTAGTTCAAACAGTGGACAAACAATTGTCAAAATCTGGGCTTCTCTAAGCCATACCTGTGAATGAGAATGATGCAGACCATCTGAAATCACTCTTCCCTGTAGCCCAAGTTGTTCCAAGCATACTGAACTTACCTTGGAAAGAATTCTTTCCTTTGCAGGAACTGGAAACATGCTAGGTAAAGCTCTCATGAAAGTCAATGTCTTTCTAGGCACGATGCTATGAAGTGCTTAAATTTTGATCCTGTGCATTGAAGTCTTTCCTTGCAGGCTTTTTTTATTAATGCACATTTCATAACTGAATGGGTTCAGTATCACAATGCAGTATCACTGTATTTGTTAAAAGAATCGATGTGTAAAAGTCCAATTTTGAACAAGGGAAGGCTGTAGCTATGCATACATAATGGTTTGAAAGTCCAAGCCTGCATTGTGTGTGCAGTCTGTTCTGACAGCAAGTGTTATTGTTCACTAGCTGATTAGTTGGCCTTCTACCTTGAATGTACTACTTATTCTTTTTAATGTTATAGTTACTATTAAATGCTCTCCTAATCACTATTTCTGATGCCCTGCTAGTATAGCAAGCAGCTCTATAGTCCACTTAAAATATAAATGAGTTTTCTGTGTTTTTTCTCCTTGATGTCAGCTCATGTATAATAATGAAAAAGGAAGAGAAAAGCCATGCCATCTTAAGTTTTCTACTACTTTGTACAGAACAGTGCTTAAAAAGTTTTACAGAAGGGACAAGAAAACTTACAAAGCCTTTATGAAAACTGTATTTGTGCTTGATTTTTCTACTGGAATAGCTGTATTGGGAGGGGAGTTCAAGGGTCTTAATTTTTAATGTTTTCTCCAACAGTAGGAATGTATCTCTTTGAATTTTGTGGAACTATTATAATAACTTCACACCTTTTATAAAATTTCAGATTTTTGCCATTGTTATAACCTCTGCTAATGAAAATGTCCATTAAAGTGCCACGAATGTTTTAAATACATATTCATGCTGTGCTTGAAATCCTGCACGTAATTTTCTAAGCCATTAGCATTGATAGACACTGTTATTTTGCAAATCTTCACTTCAGCAATTTGTACATGTCAAATTTAACCACTGCACAGTAGCTATATAGAGCAGTAAAAACATCTGAGTTTGGTGCTGTCTATACACACAGCTCTCAGTATCTCTTTTGATGGTTGATAACGATGATGCTGCTAGATATGTTTTTCACTGTATAACGCAGAACACAGGTCACTATTGGTAAACCTATTCTAATCATGGCTTCTCAGAACACAAATCCATTAACCTGTAGCGATAACCCTGCTGCAAAGACTCGACACAAAAAGTGCTGCACTATAAATGATAGAGTTCATGGCTGACCTGCATTTGAAATGGCATTCTGAATAAAGTTAAAGTAAGGTAGAAGAAAAGTTAATGAAATTTAAGATGAGTTGCCTGCTGTCAAGGTACAACTGCTTACTGAAGTTTCTACTCGAGAAAGGCTAATTCCAACTAGAATATTGCACTAACGTATGCATAGCCTAACTCAAGCAATATAGAATGCTTTTGTTTCTTTTTTTCTGAAGGTGTTTAGGAAATACTTTTACAGGTTGCTTCAGTGTCACTGAGTCTTGAAGAATTGAAGAGCCACTTCATCATCAAGAGCCATAGAATAATTCTGGCATGACAGATGATGGTGATGGTAAAGCTGACATTATCATAACACATCGTCATCACTTTTGACGAAATGTTCCACGGCAAACATCAGCTAGCTGAGGTGAAAATCTGCTTCGCTTCTTGTTTGACTCCACTTCTTGGAATATCTGTTGTTTGCTTTGGGTTTTTTTCCCCCCTCTTAACTCTAGTATATAGGGATTCTCCCTATATATATGTATGGCTTCTTGGAAGCAGATGAAATGATAGCTTTTTTTCCTTAATCAGGTCTTCTGAGACCTAAGAGTAGTTTCTCTGGTATGCTTTCTTAGGCTTTCATGTGACATTATATCTCTTGCTATACATAGGAACATCTTTGGGGCTGTGCCGAGATGTCTCTCTCACTTTTGTTTTTTTCAACAAATTCCTTGAAAACTGCCTCAGGCCTTTCTTTTTCATTGTTTAGCGGTTTGATTTTTCTAGCTCCCAACCTTGGCAAAACAATTGTTTTAATCTTGTTGGAACCAGGCTTCATTCAGGAACTGAATTCAGTAAAATATTGAAAAGTCATTGTCATCTTGTAACCAGAGACTCTGCTTAGAGTAGTTTTTTTCATTATTAACTTGATATTAATCTTTTGGAAGAAGTCACCTTCCCAAAGAGAATTGGTAGTAGTGGACATGTGGCTGATTTTGAGAACCAGTGGATCTACAAGCTGACCTTTCCGAGTTACTTTATGGTGAGAATCAACTATCTGCAGCAGCCGTAGACTGAACCACATGTGAAAACCACTTGTGAAGTTTTTTAATATCTCTGTCATCACAGAGACATTCGTTTGTTCTTGAGAAAAATCTGTTTATACAAAGAAAATGGCCAGGGCCTATGTCGTCAGTGAAGGAAACGTGACAAACTGAACTTGGAATCAACGCAGAGGGCCTGAAATCTTCAGCATCTCAGACAAGCAAGTAAGAGAGAACCCATTTTTTTCTTTCAGCGTGTATTGGTGAAGGCATTGGCAGTCACAGATACTCATGCAGATGTACAGATACTAATGCAGATAATACTAATACAGCGTAATACTGGACTGGCTCAGGAGAAACCTCATGCCACGGATGGATTTCTCATGAATTGTCCATTGCCTTGTAAAACCCTGATGAAAACATTGCCAGGGATTGTTGTGTGATTGCTCTAATGCTGATGTAAGAACATATAATTATGATTAAAAAGAAGCTCAGATCAGCATTCCAGCTCATAGACAGCATTCCTTATGTTGTGCAGGGAAGAGCACTACCTTATCAGCGATTACTTAGTTACTACCTCTAATGCGTTCTGTAGTCAAGAAATAAATGTACCTACCATAAATACACCTATGCCAGGTCTTGATTTTAAATTGCACATCTGCTAATAATTTTTCTTGTCCACGCTTTTGGAAATGTTTTCGGTATTTCGGCATAGTTTCTGATACTTGTAGAACACTGTAAAATAATGACAGAAAATAAAATGTTCTATGTTTTCCCTTGAAGTCAGGTACAGTTTGAATGCTTTTAAAAAGAAAAGTAAAAATTTTAGTGCTATAAATCCAACGTAGCGTGAAGTATCTGTTCGTGAAAGGACTCTATTTGGTTTGTATAAAAGAAGTCTCTGGTCATTTTCTGGTGATCACAGTGAAATCCGTCTTACCTCTGTATCATAGGTACGTATTTTCTGTCTGATTCTGCAGTCTTTACTTGCATTCAGCAATGTTTTCCTGGATGAGTAAGTCCCTGGTGTGCTTAGCAGCTGTATGGAACCACTCATGTAAGACCTGATCAACATGAAAAAGGGTTGAAGAACTTGCTGCCTAAAAGAAATCTGTGGGTGTATTTTAATTGCTACATTACCATGACAGTCTACAATATTTATAATTCTAAAGACTTCTTTGAAAAAAGAAAGATAAGCAGCTTGCGTGCAATAGAAAAACAGGCAATACATCAGATGTTTGTCAGATAAACATTATAGGTCTACCCAAATGAAGGTATTGCAATTGCATGGTAGTTTTAATGTCAAAAGCTTAACGCCTTTTGGTGCCTTTAGCCTTTGTGATTTCCCTAAGTGATCATAAAGTTATAAACAATCTTTCTAGGAGGTCTCTAAGAATCCTGTTAGGAGCTTTTTATTATACTGGCAAATTCATATTGAATTGGTATTTATTTTCACTATTACAGAATAATCAAATCAGTTCAGTTGTTATTATACTGTTGAAAAAGAAAATAATGGGGATGTAATGTAAAACTGCTAATGTGATGAAGCGCTCTTATGATGTTAGGTTAGGAATGCTATGGCTACTTGTTTCAGCTTGCTTCAAGCAGTGATTGAAGGAGGAAATGGAGGGCGTTCTGTTTGTGGCAAGAGGTTACGTACATTCTCATTTGAATGTGTAATTGTCTTTTGATGGCCGAAAGGGTGATTGCTTTGCCTGCTTGTGCTTTCTGCCAGGCTGTGTTGTTGGTTCTGGACTGCAAGAACACTACTGTTCCTCCTGTCATGCATACGGTGCTGTGATCTCCTTTTTTAATCATGACTAGCATCTGATGGTTCTCGCTCCAGAAGAAGTGGCTCATGTTCCCTTTTATGTTCATCTGAGCTTTTTTCCAAAAGGGAATAGAGCTCTTAGAGTACATTGTTAGAAAGTACAACAAGCCCCCTGAAGGTTCAAATTTGACAGGGATGTTAGGAGGCAGGTCAAGTGACTGCCTAATGAAGATGAATGGAGAAAATTGCTGGTACAAGAATCACGTGGTGGGCGCTTAGCCCAGGTTGCAGAAAGTGTGATGGAATCTCACAGCTTCATTTATCAGTGTCATATTTGGGCTAAAAGTGAGCAGTATTGTTCTCATTTCTTCCAGATGGATAGGTCAACTTTAATATTTATTGCTCTTGTAGAACATTTGTTTGATGTATTTCCATTAGCTAGGCAATAACTGAAAAGCAGTGGAGAGAAACAGAACAGCTCCCTTCCTCTTCAGCTGAAATATGGCATATACTAATGTGTAAATATTTCTAAGACTGTCACTGATTTTTTAATTTTTTTTTATTTGATGACATGATCATATATATTAAGGAGTTTTATAAAAACACCTCACCTTCCACATCAAGGAAATATAAAATATTTGACTTTTGGGGTGTGATTGTTAATCTTTTAACTTTTCATGAGCTAATAGTGCTTTTCAGGAGTGGCTTTTGCTTAAGAATGTCAACTTGTGAGAGAGAGAGAAGACACAGTAACACTGTATTTGAAGGACTGCTATAAGACTGGAAATATTTTAGCAAAATCAACTTACAATTTTGGATTTCTACAATGGAATATAAAGATGTTTGTTTCTGTCATCTTTTTTCCTTCATTTCTGTCGTTGCTAATTACTTTTGCTATGATGGGAAAAGACCACTTAATCTGGGTTGATGTAAAATTTTACATAAATAAGGGATCTAACCGTTACAAAATGGTGGCTTGTAGCTAATAGTGGTAACCCCTGGTTACTGTTTATTAACTGATTTTTTCCCGTTTATAGGAATCAGGTTCAAGGTGTTTGACATGTATTATTTCATACTGTGGAAGAAAACTTAGCTGTTTGTGAAGCAGGTGTTGTGTTAAGTGCAGTGCAAACATCCTAGCCATATGTTTCTATAATTTAAATTAATTTGGTACAGTCATACTGTTAATCTTTAGTGACTTGTTGATTGGCATTTTGCAGACATATTTCTGGAAGGCACCCAATACCATTTTCTGTAGCCTTTCTGGCAGTAGCAGAGAGTAACATTTCCACAAATTGGAATCTTGTACAGCTCTGGGAAGGGAGCCAAGATTTAAATTAGACAATAACCTCTGCTCTGTATATAGCTTCTTGAAAGTGATTTGTTTAATACAGTCAGCTCTGTAGCATATAATAGACTGATATATGAGTCACTCCTTGGCAATGTGTGTTTCTTAAATTTATATAGATTGAACAACTAGTTGGTAATGTACTTAGTTACAGTTGTGCAAACAATAACTATTAGCAGAGCTGAACAGACCTAGAAAAAATTGCGTTTGGGTTGGTGTTTGCTAAGGATTCTGCAGAACTGTTGGATTTTAGAACAATCCTTCTCTTCAGGTGCAGAGGAAACAATTTCATAAACATGAGTATTGTTTGAGCTTTGGAAAATCAATAATAAAGCTTTTGTATCATAGTTTAACGTTTCTTAGGTTTTGTATATGGATGTGTGTACACAATGTTCCTTAAAAATTAAACTTAGCATCAGTCTGTGTTGTAGCTACATAATTAGGTTGTGGCTCTTTTTGTTTTACCCTTGTATATTTTTTTCTCTCTTCATGTTAAAATCTGTTGCTGTCAATTGATATCTGTAAATGCAAAGAATTCTCTTCTTTCCAAACAGCAAGGATCTTTTCTTAAAGGAGAGCTCTTTACACCGTTCGGCTCATGTTTATTTAAAAGCTTAAAATCATTAGACCAAATCTCACTTTTTGTCCAACAGAAAATTGATTTTGCTAACAAAAATGGTGTGGGCCTGAAAGAGAATATTCAGAAATATGCAAATAAGTAGAGATAGAAATCTGTTTGACCAGCTGAACAAAGCAATCAAATGTTTCCCATTGAAAGTTTATTTAGCTTCACTGTGAACGTTTTTGAACAAAATTATAAACTGCTGTTAGTGAAATACTTCTTTTTATAGGGGAAAGGGGATTCTTTTTAAGCAGAACTATTTTTAATACTCTTCATTTTTCTGCCAGGTCTTATATTTACAAAATAAAGCACATTGTAAATATTGAACAATACACAGATATATTTCCTCACAGTTTATAGTACGCTGCATATTCTGGGTGGGTTCCAAGCAGTAGTTAGTATAAATGATATGCCAATCAAAATTATTTTTCCAACTATAACCTGTTATAATGCAGTCTCTTATCTGAAGCGTCAACTTGATATAAGCCAGATCTCTTTTCTTAAGCTTTAACTCTTACATGTATAATTTCCCTTGTCCTGAACTAATCCTGCTTCTGTCCCGTAAGCTTCTCGGTAGTGTGCAACAGCAAAGCATAATTTATTTACTGGTTATATAAATTTTAATCATCACTGCTTCCATTAGGTCATGTGCATTTTATTCCTTAGTCAGGATTTGAGTTGTGTACAGAATATCTGACGTACTTCAATGAATAAATAAGATTTGTAAATGCCCAGCATGTCCCTTCCAGGCCAGTTTTCTAATAATTAAGCTTCTGTGTAAAAGATGACTTTTTAAAAAAAGTCCCCTGTAGCCAGCAAGGTGATTACCGAAAATTGGACCGTTTCTGTTGGTAAATATGTGTGTGGTTTCATAATGTACCAGGTTTGTCATTATAGCTAGCTTAAGGAGTTCCTTCCTCCGCTCTTCATTCCTGCCCTAGATGAAAAAGAATCTTTAATTGCATTTACCTCCGCAAGTCCTAACGAGTTCAGTGTTTCATTTTTGCAATGGGACCTCAAAAATAGTTGTATCAGCATAAGCAAAGGGATACTGAATTATAGAGCGAATAACTAAATAAACAAGTGGGTGGAGGTTTGAGGCATGATGCACAACGAGATCTTCTCTGGAGCTTGAGGTCACTTAACGGTGTGGCTGCAGGTGGCAGTGCTGGCATCACGACTTTGAGTCCACTGGAATGTCTTTTAGTTTGGTTCCCACTGCTGTTGATAGCTGAAATTGAATCTTGCACATAACCATTTTGTGGAAGCTGGAGATGCTGTAAATCTCCTTCATTGTTGTTGATGAGCATTCTAAATGTTGATGACTCTGTTTAGATGACCCGGGAACTTCTGGTGTGAGGAGAGTGTGGGCAATTGCCATTTTTAGATTCTGATAATTAAAAAAAATCCATTAATGAGGTTGAAGCGCTGTGATATGCACAAGCTGAACGCCATTCTATATCTCTGAAGGAGACAGAGGTTACAGAGCCAGCAGCATGGGTTGTGCTTCCGAGGGGATGAAGAGACCGGAAAGGGGCCTGACATTCCCCAAATTTATGTTTACGGCGCAAAACGTAGGAGGAGTGAACTCAGTGGAAAGAGAATTTGCATTTGCGAATGGTGAAGGGTTTATAGAGACTTGCCGTATTTACAGAGATTGGATATTCTTTCAATTTAGTGTTCTGTTACGAAGCTTTTAGTGTATACATCTCTGTAAGGATTGTAATCGATACGTGCACCCTCACTCACTTCTTTTCCCCTTTTCACACGTGCATGGTTAATATTACAACATGGCAGAAACTTTTTTCTTATCTCAGAAGATGATATATTTATATGTTGACATGAAAATTGATAGCCCTTTTATTTTTTTTATAGTAGCTAGTTTAGCTACGGGTGATATTCCAGTTACTGGAATATAGCACACAGCCACCACCACCATCTGAATCAAATGGTACAACCTAATTTATGTTGGCAAATAAGCCTTCACCATTTTTCTCCCTGGTAGGTACCACTGCAGATTTCTGGGTTTCCTAGATGACCCTTACAGAAATTATTGTTTGCATTTTGATTTTATGAGAGATGTGGGGGGTTTGGTATATATATATAGAAGTGGAGGTGTTTCTTATAACCAGTGGTTTGTATGTATGGTTGGATAAAGGTGAGATTATAGCACTGGAAGACATTCCTGTGTCACTTGTAATCTATCATTGTTGGTTTCGGTGATGGTAAGGAAGGTCCCGCAGAGAGATGTGTGAAGGATCATCACGGCATGTCACCCGGAGTTTCCCATGGATGTATGTGAGCTTGGACGAGGACAACTGTTCCATGCTCTTGGGAAGGCAAAAACATAAGATTGTATGGGAGACAAAGGAAAAAGACCTTTTTCTCTGGAACTGTTAGTGGTCTGGAATGATGAGATTAACTTAAATTTCATATTCACTGTTACAAGCTGTCCATTTTTTAAAAATACGAAAAAATGACATTTATATGAAGGTGTATGTAAATACACATGCTTTGAATTGCTTCTAGATGCTCTCAAAATCATGTTTTACAAGATATCACAGACTTCTAAATCTTTTTTAATTTTGAATATCTCTCCTTTGCTATGTGTTAATCTTTCCTCAAAGTTTATTTTCATTCCTTTTCTCTTACCAGTTTTCAGTTTATCTTTTCTTTATCTATCTGGTAAGCTAATTTTTATTGTCCTGCTCTGATAATCATTGTCTTACTATACCTTTCTATGGGCCTTTCTTCCACCCTTTCTCTGCCTCCTGATACCCAGCACTTGTATATCATTTTATAGCGCTTGTATATAATTTTATTCCTCTCAAAACCAGACTATGTATATCATATTTGACAACTCAGTTCTTCCATTAAAATACATATATATTCTTAGGTTGTTCTTAAAAAGTTTTGAAAATACCATTGAGAAACCTTGTTTTGCTTAGCAAAGAAATCTCTTTCACTGGAGAACTGTTGTAATAATTCCAGGGCAGACCAGGCAAGTGATTACAGGCAAAACCATTATCTTGAGGATGGTTTGGTTTGCGTTTGGGGTTTTTAAAGTCTAAAGATTATTGGACAATAAAATATTCTCAGAAACTATTCTAGATGCTTATACAAATGAAGAGGAAGTCATGATTTATACCATTTAGTTTTTACTGTGACCAATTAGTTATTTCCCCACCCTTCTTTGGTATTTTCCTCTTTTGGTGGCAAGAGAGCTGCCAGAACATCACGTGCTTTCCTCTGTTCCTGCCCTCTTTGTTGCATTCACACTAACAGTGTGCAGTCTCCCAGTTCAGGTAGAAAAAATGCCTGAGAAATTTTTGGTAGAGCAAAATCTCCCATTTTGCAGATGATGAAGCAACCAACCTTATGGATTTCCTGTGATTTGTTCTTATTGTGAACATATAAAGCAATTTTCGTGTTTCATGCTCCCTTGCATGGTTTTGCATTGTTTCACTTGCTCACCAGAACTGGATGTGGGATTAGTAGTTCTCAGCTCTTATGCAACTTTGATAACGCAGAAACGTAATCTGTCTGTGTCACAAAACTTGGCTGAAGTGATCCAAAATATAATGCAGTAATGAGACAGCTTTAGCCCTGGGTATTTGGGAAAAAAAATCCCGAATATGTAGGACTTTCTGAGAGTGCACTGAGTCCAGGTCTCACTTCTACTACGCAAAGCTTTCTGATCTCTGGGAAATTTTCTATTCTAAAAGTGGGATGGAATTATAAGGTTCAAGATATAAAATAAAGATTAGAGAACTTCCAGTAGTTTGCAGCTAGTTGTAGCCTGCCAGAAGCACACGGTTATGGTACAAAGTATTATTTGGTTCCACCAGAATGGTTTCTGTATCAAAAATACTGTCTCAGAGACACCCGAAGAAATGTTTCTGTAGAGCTCAGATCATCATCATGCCATCAGCTGATAAGGAAAACTTAAGAGTGCTACGTGAATATAAGCTTGTAACTTTTCCCATTTGACCTCCAATTATTAACCTGCTTGTAATTAACAGGTATTCCTAGGAATATCTTGCATAGTTTCTGAACATTCAAAGAAAGTTCATTAAGAGATTAGAGCTAATTCATACATCTAGTTTGAATTCATACTAAAGCTAAATCTGATTATTTTAAATTCAGCTAAGAAGTGTTGAACTCCTTGCACATCTTTGGTGTGAATAGCATAAGACACTGAATTGTCTCAGTCCACTAAATTAGGAGAATATTTTCAGAGCATGAGTTGTGAGCTGTGGAACAGCTTTGCCACTAGGATCTGGTGTCTCTTATACTTCAGGAAAAGAAACTCAAGAATTTGCATGTATCAAAGCTCAGGCTTGCTTACATCAAGACATGAAGGGTAGTACTTGAGTATTCAAGAGAGCTTTTATTACCATTTTTAGTCTTATATTAAAAAACATTGGTTTTTTTCTATGGCATCTGAAAATTATGAGGAGAAATTACATTACTGAGATGCCTGGTGTGCTTTTTAAAATGCACTTAATTCTAACGCTAATTAGTCGTTAGTATTTTGAAACATCAGTGCTGAAGATCTCCTCAAGACTTGAGAGTCCTGGCTTTCATATGGTGCTGGACATTTCCAGCCCTGCACGTGTGAGGCTATTGGTCAGGTTGCATTTGAAATAAAATTTTAAACAGAGCAACCTGATTTTTCTTAACTGGCATTAATTTGCTTAATGTAAGATTTCAATATTTTAACATTAGGATTTTCATGGGGTTTTTTTATTACTGGGAGTGAAGGTTTTGCGTGAAACTTGATTCATTTCACTCCTCATAAATGGAATTTGCCGTGTACCCTTTGTGTGTCCTCAAGTCTCGGCAGAACCTCAGGGGCTGCAATCAATATCAGAAGTAATTTCTGTGCCCACTTACAAGAAGAAATACAGTGACCCAATTAAGTGAAGAAAACGCTAGGCAGTAGTAATGGATGAAAATGCAATTAAAGTAGGTTACTCACCTACAAAATAAAGTTTCTGCTGCCCAAAATGTTGCCTTTAGGTTGGAATTAAACAGTGGGAAGCTAAAGATAGATAAATTAAGCCTAATTAGTCTCAGTGGCATGAATTAGGAATACAAGCTAGCATGAGGGATTATTCCACACTTAAATTTAATTCTCCTCTACTGTTATGGCAGAGCATTGCATCCAATTCAATCTTGCATGTTTAAATAAAGTTAGTTGTTGCTGAAGACTCTCCAGAGGCCTCCCTGCTGGGGGATTTGTAATCCAGCCCTGACTAAAAGTAGTGGAGAAATCCTCCAGGTTTAAGGTTGATGTAAGATAAAGAAACAGAGGAAGCGATGTGTTACGTGCCTGTATCCATAATCTATATTGTATTGACACACCTAATTTTTCCAAATTGGAAAATGTCTTTACCTGAGGAAACCTCCCAAATCTTGTGCCTGTCAGTCATTTTCTTGTACAACCCCTGTCCTTACAAGGTTAGCATGTGAAATCCTTGAGCCTCATCTGTGCTTTCCTGTTCTTCCCACATAGAAGGGCATTGCTTATTGCATGCTGCCACTTAGGGCTTTGGTTGAGGGTAACCATCACTGACTCTGGCGCTGGAGTTGGTGTATTTTCTCTGTTTTTCCTTCGGATATGTGTGTAATAAGAGCAGAGTTACATCCTTCAGGCTGTCTTTGCAATAGACGGCTTGCTTTGTACAGCCTTGTAATGAAGAGGAGTTAACACAGACTTTAAAAAAATGCTATTTTTTTATTTGATTATGATTAGTATTTCTAAAGTGGAAAGTATTTAATTTCAGAAAAAATCGCAGGAACCCATGGTATCAACATGACTGAGAGTTGAGATATTTAAGATTTTATGCATGTACTGATTTTAGCCTGAAAGTGTCTTGACTGATCCTCCATTATGATTATTATAAAATGTCTACATCTGCTTCACCCTTTCTCTATCAATTTTATATTTAAAACTTGATATGATTTGCTAATATAGTAGAGCTGAATCACAGTCTAGAATGGAATTTACAATTTTTGCTGGAGTGAGTGAAATTTGATAAAAGATTCTAAGAAAAGCTACTTACAGCCCAGTTGCAGTATAATCACATCACTTTAAATTCGTGTGAGAAAATGTTACAGTAATCTTGAATATAGTGATATAAAACTATTTCTTGGGATTCTAAGAATAAAATGCTGTCATTATGTTAAGAAATTCTTAGACTCAATGCCTAGACAGTTTATATAAAATAAATGGGGGGTTAGACATGATTAACACTTTGGTTGTATGAACTTAATGCCTCGAAGAGGAAGGTGAAACAGAAATGTTCATATGGCGAAAATAGTTCTGTATTTATGCGTTTTCCCTCGAAAAAAACTGTAAAAATATTGCTTACAGCAGTTAAAAATCAAGTTGGGGGTAAAAGGATACTCAAATAGAGGTGTAGAGTTGTCTTACCTCCCTGCTGAGGGGGAGTTAAAGAAGGGCCCTTGGTATTGACCTTGGTGTATTAGGGCAGGAGGGGGCATGGTGCTGCTCTCTCTCAGGACCTCGCTGGCTGGCAGGTCCCATGTGTGCTGGAGGACCCCTGTCCCCGAGCCGGGCACGAGCTAGCGGCCTCCAGTCATGGCATCGGTGCTCCCATCGCAGCCCGGGGGTAGGTAGATTGGAGGGGCAGCCCCAGAATCAGGTCCACAGATTTGGTTTGGGTCTTTCTTGCAAGTTATTTACGTGTTGAGGCCATTCTGAGAGGCTGTTGATCGTCCTCCATTTGGTAAATGTCATGGAGAATTGAGACATTTCCACCCTCCCACAGGGCCGTGGGAAGGGAGCAATTGTGCTTTACCCTTGCTTCAGTTCTTTAGAGCAGTTGTGGGGGGAAAAAAGTGAAATTTAACCGCCATCTGTCCTCTGATTTCATCAGAAATAAGATCTTATGTACAATTTGAGCTGTTCAGAGAAATGTAACTTGTAAAATACATACATTGAGTGGATACTGTGAAACTGCATATTTGAGACGAGCTTTCTCATGTGGAATCCAAATTGCCACAAAGTTGTAGAAAAATGTTGTATAAACAAGAGACCCAGCCATATAAGTAAGGTTTTTTTGCATTTCAGCAATATATTTCTTCCATGATGTTTATGTCTAACCTGGTTTATTCCAGCAACAATTATGTGTTCATGAGAGTGATCACGAAAATAATTTCGTAGTTCATCACCGCAAACATCTCTAGGTTAGAAAGCAAAGAAAGAAAATATGTTCTTTAAATATTCATATATTTTTAAACAAATACTTAAACTACAGTGGCTTCTCCTTGGCTTTGTTACTGAATGTGTTTATCTTAACGTTTGGTCTCTTCCTGTATTTAAGCTTCAGGCAACAACAGGGTGTGATGATAGTGAATGTACTTCAGAACTCTTTGAAGTAACATCTGTAGATCTTGTGGCGTCTTTTTTATGTGACTTAGTGGGTCGGCTTAAGTTTGATATTTGTATTAGCCTTGTACAGAGGAAAAGTAGTTCTTAGTACATGTAGGCGGATGCAGAGATATACCGAGAATCCGTGTTTGATTCTCCATTTTACTACCTTTGAAGGCAACGTGGGCAGAATGGAAAATCCATTCTTGTCTACAAAGAGCCAAAATGGTAAATTGAAACTCTTTGAATATGTGACAGCAAAATATTTGGTATGTTTGTCTTGGAGAGAACTTTCAAGATTCAGAGTAATTTTATAACACCTTTATCTTGTATAAATATTAGGACCAGGACTGTACTTTGGACCACCTTTTAATATTTATGCATTTAAATATGCAATAAGCAGCATTAAAAATCTGGCATATATTGAATTGCCTTGATTGTCAGTCAACAGAATAATAATACTGTGCGTATTCATACAAAGTTACTTTGTGCATATAAAAACTTTTATAGACTGTATCCTTCTTAAGAGATCTGAAAATGTCTAACATGAGACCATTAAATATTCCTTTCATTACTGTTCCTAAGACTTGCATAGTATCACACTTGGCAAAATATCATTCAGTTACTGCTTTTGGCCATGCAATTCACTGAAGGAGTTCATGTTAAAGAATTTGGCTGGAATTAGAGAGATTAAGGCAGTGCTTTTTATTGTTATTGTCGAAGTTTTTATTTGCTGGCTGAAAGCTTTTAAAGTAGCTTCAAATATTTTCATTCTAATTGCTTTCCTAAAACTTTTAAATCTGTACTGTCTGCAAACAGTGTGTCTGATGGAGATTTGAGGATATATGAAAAAAATATGTGTCTATTTTTCTTTATGATCTTGCTCAGTATTTTATCCCACTGAGATTTTTTTGGCTCTTAGCAAAGAATGGAGAATGTGTGTCTATACCTATATACATGCATAGACACACGTATATAAACATATATGTAACAATTAGTGTGGCAGAATTTTAAGACTCAAAAATTGGAATCTAAATGGTCCCCTGAATTAAAGGCTTTTAAGATTTTAAATATCAAAAGACTGTCAAATGTATGATTGTACAGATACTTAAGTACAGATTCAATAATTAACGAACCACTAATGAGATTATTCATTTGCCTAAAATTCAGCACTGGGGATGTGACTGCAAAACTGGGTACTTAGGTACATTTATCTTAACGTTTTGTGCTTCTGTCTGTTGTTGGCTAGTTGCTCATCAGTGATGTGTTCTTAAGCAAATAAAGCTTTCTAATGTGAAGTCCGCTATAGGAACTCCTTTCACGTTTAACGGGGCCAGCATTTCCTCCTGATTATTGCAGGATCCTGATATGTGTGTTAGAGAATCCTGATGTGGAAGAAACGGAGAGAAGTAACTGTCGTGTAGTAAGTTCTGGTGGCCAAAGTCACCAAGGCTAACACTTCCCGGGTAGTTTTTCACACGTAGATGAAGGTCTTTCCTAGAAAATTTGTAGGCAGAATCTAGCAGGAATTGAACCCACTTCCAGAAGATACTATCTACTGAAAATAAGAATAACACTGTCATCTGTCTCAGAAAGCTGATTTCTATTGTACTATCCTATAATAATCACTAATCGTAAATTTGCTTTAAGAATATGAGTGGAAAGGCTCAAGTATAAACTTGGCATATATAATACATGTTACCTAGTGGTCCAGTACTTCATGAAATTCTTCAAAAATTGTATCTTTTGCTGACAAAAGCATTGTCTCTGTGCATGTATCCATACCCTCGTGCACACACGCACGCAGTGGGTTGGTGTAACTGGGGTACGTTATCTGCTTACTGACGTTTGGTCAAAGGCTGACCCGAATGGACAGCCGTTTGACTGCACCGGGCCCAACTCTCCATCTCCTTTATACTCAGTGACTCAATCCTTAACCTCCAATAGCTGCATGTTGTCTTCGGTAAACAATACTTCTTGCATCTGGTAGCACGTGCTATTTCTTCCAAAATGTTAGCATCCTGCCAGAGGAGTACAGAAATTTCTCCGGGTAGCTATGTAGTGTCAAAATCGAAGATACCATTTTGCATTCATTCTGAGATAAAATTACTTCTTTATTTACAAGGTTTAAAATTCAGGTTTTAAAAGATGCATCATTCACTTATAACGATATAAATCCCTAACAACTTTAGTGGTGTTGCATCCGTGAACTGGCTACTAAAATCTGCCTTATGGTTTCTAGTGGCAAAAATAAAATAGAATATTTGTATTTTATAAAATAATATGAATACCACCTACTGCTTCTGAAGTATTGAAACTGTCACGAAGGACTTGCTCTTCCAGAAAAGAACGCTCTGCTCCTGCTATGAACACTTCATACTTAAAAGTAAAGCCTCTACAGAGATTAGCTGGATATCCATCTAGAACAGAAATGATTGGAAAATTCTCGTCTGTTATTTTTATGTTCATTGAGAAAATAAATTGTGTTTCCTGATGAGAAAAAAACCCAATATTTAATTTAATACATCTGGTGAGGACACTGCTGTTCATAGATGGTGGTAGTTGATACTATTTAAAAAGAAAAAGCCCCCTCTCCCAACCCTCCTCCCACTCCATCTACTTCTGTTGCCAGAATAATTTTAGTGTATATTGTTTTGTTTGGAGTAATCAGGCTGAAGTAGCATTAGTCCAGCTTCTCATCTTTTAATTACAGACAGTTTATTGTCTATGCTGTCCCACTTTCTGCATGGTTCCCCACCAGCCAGCTAGACTTAGCAATCTCCATTAATTTAATTTGGCATTTCATTCAATCAGACAGGCTGTGAACATGATGAATTTTTTTTTTTTAAATAACACAATGCTCATTCTTAATTGATGTCCTTATCAGACATTGTATTTGCCAGAGCTGTAATTATTGGTCAGGCAGCAAAATCAAATCTGCCCAAATGCAGTGAAGATGTTCTCCGGTGAAATTATTAAGATACAGTACTTAGACCTGCAAAGTAATTTAGTTTTGGTCTGTAATTACATCTTTTGGGATCGTTATCTTTCTTTTTACTCACAAGGATAGTGTAACCTCAGAGGAATTAATTTGCCAAATATGAAGATAGAACTGAGATCCTTGCCATACTATATATTTGTGCAAGTAGATGTTATTCTGTATAGCAAATCTGAGCATGCTCGCACCATAAAAGAATGAATTTGTTAATGGCGATATTTTAAAAAATATGGCTTCCAATTTTATTGCAGAAATACTGAAAGTGTGATAAGTTGAGGCTGCCATTTTCCATAAGCAATAAATTGGCATCAGAAATGATAGAATTTTGATGTGTAACTATCTAAAATACATATGCAAGTGGATATGCGGTACTGTGACAGAACTAGTTTAGAGCTAATTCTGCAGGCAGTAGTTCAGCATCAAGCCAGTGAGAATTTTGTCTGGAGATACTATCCTGAGAAACTTTAAATGTGTATTTTGACTAAACGTTAACTAATAATTATGAAAGGACTGTCAGTGTCATGGTAACTAAGTCTGAATTCTGTTTTGCAGTAAGGGTTGGGATAGGGCTTTCTTTGATTAAAAAAAAGGGGGCGGAGTGGATTCTGTAATAACTCTGTTTTTTTTATTTATTCTCAGATATATGATATGTAGTCTTTGAGTACAGAATTGCAATCATTCCTTTTAAGCAAAATGTAAGTCTCCGGATTAGTTATGAGAAGATGATAAAATGTGTTTCATTCCTGTTCTGGATGTATTTTGTTTGAATTTTTCATTTGCGATATTTATTCACATTCCATGGTTTTGGTGGTATTCTGTGCTCCAACAATAACCCTTCCAATGGTTTCTTCTTCCTTGTGGTCGCACTATTAAATTAAACAGCAACATTATAAAAAGAATTATTTAGAAAATCTAATGTTTTTGCCTGATGAATCTAATTTTACTGTTGAGCATAAAAATACTACCACTTTAAAAATTCATTTTTGTTCCATTGAGATGCTCAGATAAAAGTCTGGGCTCCTCAATGTCTGGTTTTAAGTTACTTATGTATTTCTATATTTGTACTTTTTAGGAGATGAATAGCGGGTGTGAGTTCTAATGTTTTTCAGATTAGAGTTGCACCACAATTGAGTTGATTGAAAGACAGAAGTGTAGAAAGTTGTAATAAATACCAATGACTGAATGTTGCAAGTAAAATAATTTCTCCATTAAAATCAGTAGCAAAATTTCCATTAACTTTTATAGGTTAAAAATGTTATTCTGTGTGTCCATAACACCTTCGAAATTAGTTATTGGCTTTACTTTTTATGGTTGTTTTGTTTTGGTTTTTTTTTTAATATTATGGTTTTGTGGTGTAAACTTCTCTTTTGCTTGTTTTATTTCTTGCTGCAGCTTTTGGCTCATCATGGCTGCAAAAGAAGAGCCCAGACAGTAGCCACTATTTAACCTTTTGAGATTTTCTGAAGATTTTTTTCAGTAGGAATTCAGACTCTGTGGACATTTAATCACTGATTTTTATCCCAAACTGCCAAGGTTTTCTGTGATATTCATCATATCAGACTTCTTTCTTAAAACAACCATTCATTAGTCTCAGCCTTCATAACCAACCAATTTTTAAGCTCTGGTGAGTGCAAAGGGTAGCTTGAAAACCCAAGTAGTGTTGTGCTGTGCTGATTCAGAGTGGCTAATCCCTTGATGATACAGATTTATATCCCCAATCCTGGGCAGAAGTTGATTTGGTCTTCGTTAGGGCATGCGTTGGGGAAGGAATAGAGGGCAGGAATTCTCCCTTAGCATTGCAAATATACACCCTTCCTAGAACAGGTGAATAAGGCTAGATGTTGGGCTTCAGGTTTGGTAGTCAAAGTTAAGAGGAGAGCTTCCGCAGGCTATTTTATTCTTGACATTCTTTATACAAGGTATTAGTAAGAAAAGATCCAGCCTCTCTCATTACAGTCTTCGTGTCGGTTGTTGCGGATTTCAGTAGGGCCAAGATTCAAGTGCCCTTGCAACATAAAAGAGTAGAGGACTGAGCTGTCATAGTTTTAATGCAATGATTTGCATGAAGAATGAAAGCTGTGATTCACAACAAGTTCAGAAGAGGTTTTGTTTGTTTGCAATCCATTTCATGAAATCAGCATATGCGTGTGGTTTCCCTTGGTTTGTTGTGGCAGGAAGTTGTGGTACTCATGCTTAATATATTTATCAAAACTTAAGGTGGAGTTTGTTGAACTCCTGAAATCGAAGGAAACAAATAGTAGTTTGTAATCATAGAATCATAGAGAATCATAGAATTGTTTGGGTTGGAAGAGACCTTCAAAGATCATCTAGTCCACCCCACCCCCTGCTGTGGGTAGGGAGAGCTTTCACTGGATCATCCAACCTGACTTCGAACGTTTCCAATGATGGGGCATCCACAGCTCCTCTGGGCAACCTGTTCCAGTGTTGGGGTGCCAGTCAGCACACATCATCACACACCCAAAATATGTCTACTTCTAGCTTGTTTAGTTTTGCTGTATTCTGGCTCTTTTGCTCATGGCCTGTGTGAGGACCCAGTTGCTTCTCTGGGCTCCAGAGCTCTCTCCTATGGCACGCTTGTCTGAAACTCCTTCTTCTCTCCTGAGGATCTCGGGTAGCTCATGTCTGGTTTGCATCTGAGCTCTTGTGTCTCTGACATAGGTAAGGGTCTCCATGCCCCATTGATTTCATTTTGCTGAGCCTGCAATTTTTAAAAAATCTTATTCCCATTGGAGAAGGTTCTGTTTTGCCAGATCACCAAACCATCAGCATGGAGATGCCAATTTATCCGTATGTCCCCAAGTAACTAGCTGGATAGGGTTCAGTGTGCAGTATTCAGAGGAGTCAGTATCATTCCTTGGTTTTGTTGCATCGGTGTAGCTTGTTGTTGCTTGTTGAAAATGATCTCTTCTCAAAACTTTTCTTTTTCCTTAGTTTCCTTACCAGCAGGAAACGCATTTATGATGGCAGATATGAATACGAATAATAGACCCTTCAGTTTTCCAAATTTCAACTTAATTGTTGTCTACTTTTTACATTTCAACAAAAAGATATCTAAAATATTGAGAGAAGGTCTATCATTTTCTTGAGAAACTCCGTTAAAAAATAATTTTCAGTTCCTCCCTTTTCTCCATGCCAGTATTCTCTGGCGGGCGGGGTTTTTTTTCTGGCGGGGATGCAATGGTATGTGTTGCCAAAGGAAGCTGAAAAGATTTTATTCTTTTGTAGTTACAGAGCGAGGGTGCTCTGAGATATTCAGATGCAAAAGTTTATGCAAAACCTTGCTACTTGCTATGGCTAAGTAATTTGCAAAGCATCCCAACGCCAGCACGGAACAAAAAGATAGCTGGACTAGGTGCTGCATCTTTACTCTCTTTCTGTCCCGGGGCAATCCAACAGGTGGGACCCCAGAGGAGTGTACCTGGGCAGACCAAATTGCTGGATCTTGCCGTTGATTTGAATGCCTGCTGTCAACTATAGGAACGCTCTGAGATGTATGTGAGGGGTCTGAGCAGGGGATCCTTTAGAAAATAAATGGAGAAAAATGTTGACTGCAACCAACAAGAGTCATTTCACAAAAAACATCTTTCCCAAATTATTTTACTAAAATAGACAAGAACCCCTTGTTCTATTTAGATTGATTTATAACTGTTCCCAGCTGATCACAAAGTGTTTCTAAATTAAAAGCCATTAATTATAGCCTTATATAGATACAAAGATATGCAAGAAGTGCTTTGTAATTCCAGCTCTGCACTTCAGGTGAGAGCTTTTTAAATTACTTGGACCATTGGAGCCACCTGCTTGACTAAATGCTGAGGGCCCTGTGTTTCAGTAGTCATCAGTGCATTGCAGTGTTAACATTGTTACTGATTTTTCTCATTTCTCCAGGGCAAATACTAATTAATGGATACAATTCACAGCTGATTAGCTGTAGTTTCTTCAGTAATTACATTCGCAGACTAACTGTTCAGAAGAGGATTTCTAACCCAGTTCTTATTTCACTCTAAGCTTCATTTGTTTTTTGAATTGTTTAGGTCCTTAAGATAATAACCATTTTATTTTCTTTTGTTGCTATAGGTACGATGAGATAATAAGGAAGTTTAATCTTAGTAATCTTAGAAATACTCACTGATAATTGTTGTGTGCCTTCAATGGATTTCTAATTCAGAGACAAAAAATAAATTTAAATAATATTAGTTATGATCCATACTAACAAAAGCCTAAATATGCCAGGTCTGACATCAGTGCCTGAGTCATACACAATAGGGTCTTAAATATTGTAGCCCAAGAACAGGATGAATCTAAGGATACGTACTTGTAACTTTTAGCTTTGACGTTCCTCGTTAGGTCATTTGCTTCCACAGTCTTAATAAAATGGAAAATTATGTTGTCACTTTCCCCTTTGTTTTACTTTAATAAAACAAAAAGGAAGAAACCCACTTGGCAATCAGAACAGCAGTAGCTGTGGCGTGAGGAATAAGTGTAGATCAAAATGATGTAGGATTTTCCTCTTCAAGGTAAAAATCAGCTACATTTCCATTTTTGAGGCACTGGAGCCCCTAGGATGCTAAGCTCATTAAAATAGGATAGGGTTTGTTCCCACTAATTTATCCAATGCTAGCGCTACACTCGCCTATTGTACCTGTGCACTTAGGTATAATTTGAAAACCTGATTTCCTTTTTTTTTTTTTTTGTTTGCTGCTGCAGAAAGAACAGCTCTATTGGAGCCATTTGAGTTTTTCATGTAAATCCTTCTTAGTTTGCCACTAACTGACATGAAAAAAATCTATCGTGTCGATCTCACTGTTGAGCTGAAGTACTATGTCTTTGTGCAACAAATCCACGCACACACATCCTTATGTGCCAAAACAGTAATTTGAATGTGCAATTTTATTTGAATTTTGTAATCTCCAAAAATGGGTGACATCTGGGCTTTTAAAAAATGGATGACATTACTTGAGTATCTGCATAGCTGGGGATAACAGAGTTTTAATAGCTATGAGGCAGCATACATATTGTGTTAAGGCCTCTGTTACTTAACATGTGTTATAAGTTGAAAGATTCAGCATGTTAAGTACACAAATGGAATTTCATACTTCAGAATGAGGAATGTGATCTCATATTCCTTCCTCCCCATGATTGTCTTCTGATTTTGTTGATGTCCAGTTTTATCAATCAGACAATTCATCAGGTACACGAGGCTCCAATTCTTTGTGTCCATCTTCCTTTTTTAATCCTCTATCACTATAGTTTCCTCCTCTTTTTTTTTTTTCTTTTTTTTCTTCCCCCTCCTTTTAACTTTTGGTCTTATTTTCAGAAGTGGATTTTGGAGTTTTCAGAGAAAGAGCCTTTCTCGAAAGGATCACTCTGGCCCCTCCACTGCTCTGGGATGCTGGAGGAACTGGAGAGAGTCAGGGTCTGAAACACTTCCCTGATAAAAACAGTCAGGCACCAAGTACTGCAGTAGTGAATTGAGCTGGAGCAAACCGGTTTTCCTTTTGGGACAGGTTCAGCTGCTTTGAAAGCACAACAGAGTTTCTTGCTTGGAAAGAACAACCTGCGCAAGTGCATGGTTACCCATCCTCATGCACTTGTTGCAGAGCTTGTGCTGGTGGTGGTGGTGGTGGTTGCTGTTGTGGTTTGGGGGCGGGGGGAAGGTCCACCATGATCTGGCAAGGTAAAACAAAGCCTTTCTGAAAAAAATTTGCTTTACAGAACTCGAAAATGGGAATTAAGGGGAGAAAGCTTAGTGTGGCTTTAGCAGCAGTGATGTGGCAGGGCATTGTAGGGACAGCACGGGGACTTTTCTCTCATTTGATACTCTGCGGTGTGCACTGTGCCTGATAATAGAAACATGAAAATGTGAAAGCCTGTGATTTAGTGTTTTAGTGGTAGCTGCGTGACATGTGTGGTATCTGTTCCTTGAGGCAAAGGCTCTCGACACCCGCCTGCTCCGGGAACACCTGCAGGAATAGTTACCAGACTACCTGCTTTTTGGAAGTGTTCCTTAAGGGAATGAGGCACACTGAGTGCCAGCTAACGAAATGCTGATAATCTCTTTCTTTTCTATGCTCAGTCTGTAAAAGAAAAAGTATTTATCTTCTTCAATAAATGTTCATACTTGAGAATTTGGAGGAAATGACTCTGAGGCATCCGAGAGGATCCTTTCAGATCACTCGTGTGTGAGAGGAGTTGCACCTCAGTGGGAGCAAGTGGGCACTCGGCCCGCTCCACCCTGGGTAGATCTCAAGGCCTCAGTGTGATACAGTTTCTCTGAATTGCAAAATCTTCTGGTGATAACGTTCACTGGGGGCATGGGAGCTCAACTGGAATGAAGGAGAGACAAAGGGGGATTGTTTGGCTTTTTAATTTTATGGCAAGAATGGGATTTTAAGAACAACGCTGCAGATTCTCATTCTTCCCCTTATTGACCTTCGTCTCTTTAAAACCAGGTCTACTTGGAATAGTAATACACCAGCTACTCCTAGCTGCAGCAATCCTCCGGATCAGGATCATCTGCAGAAATATTATAATGCATGTCAGGAAAGATGTAGCAGAGTCGAAAGGTCTTTTCTGGAGAATAGTCTCTTTCTAATGGACACTTAATTTCCAAAGGCACCTCTAGGTCTGTGGGGTGGCTTTGCTACATGGACAAAGGAAGTTGAAGAGATACACTTGGATATCTTCCATGTACAGACCTGGGGATGCAGAGTACGTAATAATAATAATGTTGAATCCAATCTAATTCTGACTTCAAAGAACATCTGCAAAATTACATCTTATCTGTTTGTTGTTTTGGTTTTGTTTGGGGTTTTTTCAACTTTTTCTATGCCAGTGATGGGGTAAAGAAAAGTTTATCATGGCAGGCATTAAAATCCAAATATTTATTTTTCTTTCAGTTTGGAAACAATAACAACTACATGAACATGGCAGAAGCAAATAATGCATTTCTTGCTGCAAATGAGGTAGATGTTTTTCTTTTTTATCTATGCTCATATTTTGCTGTTTGCTGTGATAATTTAACAGACTTTGAATGGATGAAGAGTGAAGTGCCGAATTTCTGTGTGTTTTATGGAGCACAAAATAAAGACTTTAATGAGAAAGAAAATAACCTGACAGCTCTCCATTACTAGTCAATTTAGCTGTCCATAAGGCTGTTACTTACATAGCATGTCAATAGAAATAAATCTGCTTTATGTATGAAAAAAATTATAAACAGAAGGAAACAAATAAAAAGCACAGTAGGAGTACACTTTGAAAGCAAGCTTAGTAATAGTCATTACTAGCTAATGTGCTAATTTCTGTTATAGATACAAACATTTTAATTTGGGTTCTTAATACTCATATAAGTTAGAAAACCAAAACCAGCTTTGTTGCCTGAAGTGTATGTGCTGCATGAAGGAAACTTCTGACCAGGATCAAGAACAAACCCAAGGGCTGGGCTGGAGGGGGCTCGCTGGGTTGTGGAGGTGATTTATTTGATCACTGATTTGAGACTGGAAACAGGAGGAAGGTATTGCAACTACGGTCTCCATGTATATGTTACAGTGGTGCCACCTTACAGGCAGTTAATAGTCTATCAACATGCTAATACTGACCCCAGCTCCAGACAGAAACACCTTTGCTCATCACTAAAACCCAACAGCTCTTATTCCAAAGGGAAGGACAGAAAGTGTAAGATGCACTGACTAGTAATGTGCATATCAATGTGGAGAACAAGAAGTAAGTATTTATATAGGGTGCATGCCATAAATGATCTTCCCAACATGAGAAAGGTTAGAAAACTGGGCAGCCTTGGTTTTACATGTTGTAAGTGACGATTCAGTCGCGGGTATTCTTGTGCACTTACGAAAAAGCGGTCTCGGAGAAAATAAGCAGAAAGGTGTAACAATAAATATGAAGGTTAGAATTAAGAGTCATATTTTATGGATCATTTATAGAATGGTCACCATCTCTTTTTACCCAGCAAGACTGCTTAGATAAGGGAATATTGTTTGGCACTAGCTCCAGTGTTATTTGTGATAATGAACACAAACCCCATCTGTAATGACAACATGATGTTTCTTTCTGTAGAATTTCTTTCCTACATTTGAATCAAACATTGATGAAAGCTCTGCTGCCAGCAGCTGTTCAGAGACAATTTAATTCCAGCTGTGATAATTCACCGTGTCAGACATTGGCTGTTATATGTTGATACAACAGTTCTCCAGATTTGCATTTTTATCAAAAGGAACAAATGTTTTGAACATTTCAGTACAGATGGCATTTAACCATGCACACAGTTTTTTTTAAAAATGTGTAAGATATAAATATTTGAAAAGTTAATAACTTTAAAAAATGTGATTGGTAGGATAAATCCCACAAATGTTATACCATCTTTCGGTCATAACAGCACCTTTCTGCAATCCCAAATTGCATACTATTGACGCTCTTTTTGCAGACTGAATAGCCCAGTGATTTGGATTTAAGACTACTTCACTAAGGGGCTTTCTTTCTTCTTAGATTACATCTATTTTATCCTCAATCTTAGGTCCGTTATATGCTTTTAAAAAAAGATATGTACATATTTGGACAAGTTATATTGTGAGAATTAAATTAACATTTAAAAAATGTTAAGATATTCATCAATTTACTCTCCCATTTGTAGTAAGCTGTAAGTATTAAGATGAATGCTACTTTTCTAAGTAAAATATTGTATTATTATCTAGCTGTGTTATATATTTATACAGCTGTCCTAGAGCTGTTCTGTTAGATGGGGAAAAAAGATCCAGTTCTTATAATTACTACTATCTCATAAATATGTCAAGTAAAGAGAGGTTCAAATGTCCTATAATAATACGGATTTCACTGAACCCTTTTGCTTGAACAAGGAATAAAAAGATCATTAAGAGTTAGTGTTTGCATTAAAGCGTGAACCTAACTTTGCAATTACTACATTACAATGTATTTAATTATAGTTTTTTTACGTTAACGTGAATGTAGCTTTCTTGCTATGATTTTGGGCCTGAGCACTGCTGAGCTAGAAGCCCATTTTATTCCTGTAAATAATGCCTTAAGAGTGTAATCCTAGAGCATATTCAGGCTTAGAAGCCAGACATTTGCTTTATGTTTTCTGTCTCTATGTCATGATTACTATGACCCATTTTAAAGCACCTTAAATATTTATTGAAATAATATTTCAAGTGTTAATTACAGTGGTAATGAAAACAGCCAAATGCCACATATCAAGAATGAGTGTTTATCCGTATTGTTAATGTGATATGTTAGATTTCATTAAGCAGTAATGGGGTAGCAAATGAGTCACAAATTACAGTTGCATCTGTTACTAGACCACATTAGTGCCAAAATAACTGCAAATGCAGCCATAGGGTTATGTTCATTAGCCAACCACTTCTCCTGGCCAATCCATCCTTTGTGTTTGTGAACTACGGGGTCCACAGGAAGAAAAATTCACACCTTTTGTAATATAGCAGCGGGGAAGTCAAACGTCTCCCTAATCCGGGCCCAGCTTTCACATCCAGAATTAAGTTACAGTCTTGCAGTTCGAGCGAGATGGGTAGAGTCTCAGCAGACTCTGACGGTGCTGCAGACTGCAGCAATCTGGGACCTCATCATTTCTGGTGTGAGACCAATAATGACAGCTGACAGGTTCTATATGCAAGCAAAGGTTTTCCTTGTGTTTCAGTTTCCATCTTCTCTCAAGCGGTTATTAATTTATATCATCATTAGCAGTTTGAAGGATGACAATTTGCAGCAGTTAATGAGATCTTTCACTGAACATATCATTTTTAAATTAACTGGCATTAAGTCACTCTTTCAAACAATGTAAATAATACATAAAACAACACCCCCCCCCCCCAACTTGAATCCTGAACTAATGCAAACAAACAAATCCCAGAGCAGCCTTGCATGTCCAGAACAAGACAAGAGTGCCTATTTTAGGATTGCCAACTGCCCAATTTTATCAAGACAGTCCTGATTTGGGTACATTTAAAATGGCCTAATTTCAAGCACTGAATTTCTATTATTAAGTAGCAGTGGACCTGAAATAATACATGAAAGTTCATTTAACTCGCAAGAAATTTGAATAAGCATAGCTCATTTGTTTCCCAAGTAAAAGTCAGCAATGTCGAAGCCAGATACAGACTCTACTTGAATAAAGATTATCTTTGACAGACACATGCACACGTACCAACACGCACAAACCCTGAAGATAACTGGCAGTAAATGTTTTGCTCAAGGCATCTTAACAGGTGTTTAGTCCATAACAAACCTACTGCTCAGACAAAGCTGGCTTGCTTTAGAAGGCACTGGAAGCTGCTGTAATCACCCTCGCTCTTTTATACGAGTCTCTCCTCCAAATTACAACCCTTGTTTAAAAGGGTGCATTGTACTTTTGGGATGGGAAAAAAAAAAAAAAAAAAAGAAATGAAGACCAGAATTTATAATGTTTCATGTTTATTAGTGGATAAAAAGGAAACAAAAGATGTGAAATGGTCAGTGCTGAATTAATTATGTGTGCGCGCTACAAAATTGTCAGTATTTTATGAACCATGAGAGTAATGTAAGCTGTTTGTGCTATTTTACTAACATATCAATAAAGTGGCAATTTGTTATACAGCCAAATCCAATGTAGCTGATATTCAGACTAACAACAAAGACAGATGTTACTAATTAAGTACGCATTAAAAAACTGTTAATACTGATACTCCATTAAAGCCATATGATAATGAGACTTAAATCTTTAATCAGAATGATCCACAAACCCCTTCAGTATACGAAACTTAAAAATGTTGTTGCATATAGAGTTTGCATTTGAGAACAAAACAAGATTTGGACTGCAGGTCGAGAGGTGGTTGCTGAGAGCAGCGTGCCCTAATGCTTGTCCTGTCCTTTTCTAGCAGACGTTCCATACGCCGAGCCTTGGGGACGAGGAGTTCGAAATCCCACCCATTACCCCCCCGCCCGAGTCAGACCCTGCACTGGGGATGGCAGATATACTGCTGCCCTTTCAGGGCCTTGGTGACCAGCTGCCTGCACAAGGAAATGAATTTACACCTCAGTTTCCTCCCCAGAGCTTGGATCTTCCCTCTATTACAATATCCCGGAATCTCGTGGAGCAAGACGGCGTCATCCACAGCAATGGATTGCATATGGTAGGTCCGGTTCTTTGTGTGTTTCCGTTGCCTAATATTGTCTGTCAAAGCGTAGTAATGTAGATTTGTATCATCTGACAGTTTTAATTGACCTTTCAGAATATCTGTATGATTTCTTGGTGTTGTAGCCTGACCAAGCATTTGCCCATGTTCTGTATCACGTGCAGACGTATTCTGTATGAACGATGACATGTGTTGTCAGTGTTACACAGCAAACAACGATATGCTATTATTCAGTTCCCTAAGGCAGTTGGCAAATGGTTAAGGGTTTAATATTGGTGGATTCAGGAAGATAAACATAGTTGTTAATGTACAGTGCAATGCTATACTGTGTGTGAACAGATCTCTTGTGAAGAAGCAGTCAGGCTTTATAAACACAGAATTTTAATTTTGGGAATGGACTTGGAAGCCCATATCCATTGGCATCATGTGCATCCCAAGTGCTGCTAAAGTTCAAAAATGTGTTACACGATTGACACTGGCATCAAGAGTTGAAAGACCATTGTGTTGGCCAGAGTGAACTACAGCGATCAGAAGGAACTGCTTGTCTGTATTTCACGTATAGGACCCACATCTGACAGCCATCAGGCTGTTTTGAACATGCAGTATTGAGAGTAGCTCAGAAAGGGAGCCAGACACTGTATGCCAGCAGAAAAAAACCATATATTTCCCTATATTCTGTGTATTGCATGGCCTAAATCTTTATAAATGGAAATTGATATTTTTTTTTTTTTTTTAAACTCATAATAGAAGTGATACGGATGTATTTCTGTATCAGAAATACAGGGCCATAAAAAGACTTTGTTCTGTCCAGTGCTCTTGATGACCATGGCGGCTGGGGCAGGTTGGGCCTGTTCTCCTGTTCCTGGGCTGTTTCCGAGCCCTCTGGAATGGGGAGGGACGATCCGGGTGTGCGGAAGGGCTGAGTGACGGGGACTGTTAGGCTAATTCCAGTGATCATTCCTGTTAATTAAAAGAATCAAAACCAGGGCTGTATGGAGTCTTCTCCAGAATCGATACACACTGTATGGCTGTGATCTCAGCGGGAGGGTATATGGGGCAGGTTCCACTTTCTTGTTGTACTTCCCTTTCAGCTTTGGGGGATCTCCCTGCTTGGGTTCCTCTAAGCTTTGTGCAGTACCATTCATACTCGCAGTGATGAGACACCGCTGTGAGTCAGTTTATCATACTTAGCATTTTAAACTCAGTGGTTACAATTAGAATTAGTTTCTGTATTGCATATTGAAGACAGAGTGAATGTTTAGCTTGAACAGATATTTTACAGCAACTATATTTTTTCTGATTAGCTGTTTTATATAGGACCTTATGCTAAACTTGGTGTAGTGAAAACACAGATTTACTGCTGGATTGTAATAAAGGTCATCGTGATGTCATGTTATGCTTTAATGTAAATCTTTTTTCTTTTTTATTATTCTGGCAAGCAAAAATTAATTAAAGATTTACAAATCAACATGCAGCAAATATTTCTCTGGAATTCTGCAGGCTGCTGGCTTTGTTGCAAATTTTAATATTTCCTTGGAGCTCATGAAGAGTAGCTAGCACTAATACAGAATTAAGCACAAACTGCTCTCTACTTAGGAGGTACAGAATTCAGTAATTCCATAGATACAAAGCAGGGACTGCCTAAAACAGGCCTTGAAAGATATGATACTTCTTTTCAGATCCCATTTTGCATGGGATTTTGCGTGCATTGGACATGTTGGGTGACTACTAAAGAAAGCTCAGTTTAATAAAACCTGAGGGTCAGGAATGTTATGCCTGAAAACTAAAGTAATGGAGCGTGTGTACACTGAATACAATGAGACTTGCTCAGAAATATGTAATAAGTATCATGAGCTGGATCAGTGTTGTGTTACATGTGTGAGTATCCCCTCAATGTTATCAAGTGGTTTGTAACCTGACCCAGTTTTGCCTTTTAATTTTACGTCCTTTCACTGAATGTGTTTCTTCCATGAGTAAATGCTGTCACCTTAACAGTTCCCACCAGAAGAGGCCTCCTGGTTAGATATCTCTTCTTTCACCTCTTCTTGCACTGGATGAGAGTCTTTACATCTTTTCCTTTTTTTCTAGACCGTGCAATGTAGAAACTAATGGCATAGTTTACATTGACTTCAGTGGTAAAAATTTGTTCCCGTATAGGTCAAAGAGAAGTTCTAGAGAGGCTCATGCCACCTTATGCCAGTAGTCAGTGGTATTTTCTAGCGTGATTGCCAGTTCAAAGCTGTGGGTTGGGAACTTGTGTGTAGTTTTGCTGCAGAGGATTGATGAGGAATTGCGTGATTTGATATGGAGGAGCCACATAGGGAAGTTCGTGTGTCAGACACTTCCCCACAAGTGCTTGATTTGTTTTATACTGTGAGATGGAGTGGCCCCTGCCATTGTATTTTAGTCAGTAGTCAAGATGACTGCTCATAAATGCTGTGTAGCTTCAGGAAGTTTAAAAACATTAACAGAGGGTCCTTGCATAGGTTTCGTGTGAACTCACATAGCTCTCTTTAGTACTCAAGTTTTCCAGCAGTTAATCTGTATTTCAAAAATAGAAAATGAAAACATTATATCATATTTTATGTGAAAAATGTGCACTTTATTAAACTGGTAAATATTTATTAATAATATTAGAATTCATCTTTAAATTAGACATTTCATGAATTACCTTGCCTTGGAGCTATAAAAACTTTATTGCGGCAATAAAAAAATGTAAAGGAGGCATTTTGACTACGAAATTTCATTTCATGGTCAATTGAATTTACTATATCTGAAAGAACTAAAGATGGGGTTGTAAAATAATTATGATGTTCGTATACGCTTACAGAACAATGTTCTTATCCAGCGATACTAGGATAGTCTTATTTAAAGGCTGTATTAATAGTCTGTTGCTAATCACTAAAGCTTCTTTAGCTGAATACAAACTTAAATTATTTTAATATGAACTGCATTGAGTTTATTGGTTATCTTGTGAAGCATTAGAGAGCTTTACTGTAAGCAATATTTAATTTAGATAAACGTAGTCCTACTCTGTTGAAAAGTCCAGTAGAAGAATTTCACCTTGAAGAAATGTCATGAGATTTTAAATCACGAATGTTGAAAAAATAAAACGGGCTTGGACAGAATTATGATTAATACTGTGTGTCTTTGGCTTTTTCCTATGTACTACCTGACATGTTCACCTATAAACTTGAATGCAGAATCGCCAGAGGCATGGTTAAAAATAGGTTATGTCAAGGTTTTGCTATGTCTCCCTTAGGGTATGGGGTTGGCTAGCTACCTCGTAATACTTCTGCAAGTATCTCACATATTTCCCACAGGAAGCGGGGGGGTTGGGGGTGAAGAAAGAAAGAAAGAATTCTCTTTTTAACATATTCTTTGTGTATTATTGTGTCGAAAAAACCATTCATGGTGCAAGAAAGATATTTATTCTCAGCATAAATGTGGCCTAGCAATTATTAGAAGATCATATTGA
>NW_009192150.1:0-2500 GCF_000690835.1 Fulmarus glacialis | reverse complement strand
TTTACAGAGTCTTTTTTTTTTTTTTTTTTTTTTTGATTGGTGTATAGTTAAATATTTTAGTTTACGTCTAGTGACATAGTTGTGCATCTTTTAGTTACCTTTCGGAGAGCGTGTGTGCGCTGCTCGTGGGGCCCTGGGGGAAGGCGGACCATGGGCTGAAACCCCTGGAGGCAGCAGACAGCAGTGGCTTCTGCACAGAAGCCACATGCTACGACTTTGACATGATATGAAAACGGTTCCTGATGACGTACTAAATAATAGGGTTTTAATAGTGTGTAGATTTTCATGTCCTCAGTGACATTGTAATACTCTCTGTGGATAATATAGTCACTTTTCTGAGAGATGTGCTCTTCCCTCCTTTCTCATCGATACAAACACAATGGGCCGTCTGTTAATGAGCTGTTATGGTTGGAGAAGGAAAGGTGTTCTTTTCAAAAATAGGCAACTCATAGTAACAGCAAGAAAGGACCTGTCCATAGGAAACAAAGTGGCAGCAGTTGCCAAAGACACCTATGTGAATAGCAGGTACTGCTGGTGCTAAAAAAAAAATAATTAAAAAAAGATGCAAGTAGGTTTTTACCTATTGAGATGGATGAGGGACTTCGCAAAAAAGAAGAGAAACACAGTAACATTGGCGGAACAGTCTGGGGAAAAAAGACTGTGACTATTTTATATTAATAATGCCTAAATCAAGATCCATCAGTCCCAGAAAATATTGTGAGGTGCCATATGAATATCTGGAAAATGACAGACCCCACTGGGAAAGCTGTCAGGAATTGGAGTAGAAGCTGAATCTCTGATATTCCTAAGAACTGAGCTCAGAAGGAACGCAGACGTGTATGACCGTGGACACCAGCTGTGCATAAAGCCTGGCCCGTGGCTTTAAACTATTCTGTCTCCTGAGTTTAAACTCTAAAATCAGGTGCTGCTTTCTTAAGCAAGCCAAATGAGGCAGATGCTGCAGCTGGTCTGGATATGTTGTACCTGGCCAAAGGCTTTGTTGGGTCCAGCCACCCTCGTTCTTGGGTCGTTTGAAAACTTTGAAATTCGTGCTATTCTCTGCTGTTACCACCTGTGTTTCCCCTTGGACAGCTTACCCGATACTCAGCTTCCACTTCAAGTTCTCAAGCTGTAAAGAAACGCTAAGTCTCTGTAGAGTTTTAAATTATTCTATGTTGTCAGGTACCTGGAAAAAAAAATACCTGGCTCTGGTAAAACAAAAGATAATGAGACCTACTTTTCTGATTTGCTTTAAAAACCAACAACAAACAAAGTAAACCCAAACAAAAAACGCAACCCACCCCAACACCCAAAGAAAAAATACTCCCCCCAAGAACATAGCTACCAACACTTGTAGCAAGTTTTAAAGAAACAAATGCCGTGAACCCCCAAGTGTGTTTGCCCCAATTCCTTGCGCAATTTTTGTTACCTTTGATAATGTTTGTTAGTTGTCATGCTTCCTTGCAGTCTCTCCCCGTGTTGCTTACTGCATAATAAGGACCTTTGAAGTTGCCTTTGATCTGGTAGCTGAAGCACCTGAAGTTGCAGAGGTTGTAACAAAACTGCTAACAGCATTTATTTGACATTCTGGGACTTCATTTTCACTATCCAGGGTTTGTTTGCAATGTGCCTTCGCTGTTTGCATACAGCAGACCTAAGCTTGTACTGCTAATTTGGAGAGAAGCTCCTCATGCCAACAGACTCATGAGATCAGAGCCCAGATCTGTGATCTGAGTCACACATGTATTGTGATCATGCTGTTGGGTACCTTCTCCAAAAGGAGTGTGATTCAATATGCTTTAAAGTATGGTAGATGTTTGGGAAGAAGAATGTGGAGAATCTGTTTTTAAATGCCTCTACAAAATGGTGTAAAAATTAAATTAGAAAGAAGTTGTGAATTAGGTGATGCTAAAGCATCAGTAGCAGCCACTGAGGATGGATGGAGGGCTATAGCAAGCCTATGGTGCCGTCCGTCTGCAGGAGCAGAAGCCTTTCCAGAGCAGAAGGACTTAGTAGCAACCGAGACAACCAAGAAGCGTTACCCCTTCAGCCCACTTTGGGGACTGCATGAGGAACCTACGGGGTGACAGGAAAGTAAATGGGTAAGAACAAAGTTCCCAAACAGCAAACGCTCCATGCTAGGGTGGTGGGGCCTCCTGGGTAAGAATTACAAGCATTTCAGAGAAAAGCTTTTGTCTCTTAGTTTGGTAGTTGTGTGATTTTGGCCTAGGTGCAAGCTTTTGGTTATTTCTTCACCATGTAATGTAGCATTTTGGTAGAGATAGCTGAGCATGCTGTGAATGAGCTGGTACCAGCAGAGGCCACAGAGCAGTGTTGCAGAGGTGCCTAGTCCTGGGACCAGGAGCAGTGTTGGTCTTGCAGGTGCCCAGGCTGGTTGGCCCTGTCCCTTGGCACCTTCTTGCTTGGAATTGCATCTCTGAGCTGGTGCTTGTCGTGGTTTAACCCAGCTTCAGCTAAACACCACACAGCTGCTCGCTCA
>NW_009192149.1:48004-74604 GCF_000690835.1 Fulmarus glacialis | reverse complement strand
TGTTTAGTTTCTGGCTAGGGTTAAACCACGACACCACTTCTGCGTCTCACCTACACAAGTTTTTGAGTCGGAAAAGATGACCACTTAGATGACCAGTCAGTCTCATTGATACATTGATCTAACTGGATCTGTGTCAATAGCAAAGGTCTGGAACCAATTCCAATTTGACCTCATGTAACTCTGGTATAACTTTGCTGAAGCGCTGCTGGTACTCTGTATTTACCAAAGGTAGCAGAACAGGATGAACATCATTGTGTCAGGACTAAAACTTTGGTTGTGTTCTGACAGCTTTCAGTAGCTTTGTCTTAGCGAGAAAGAAAACACAATCTTTGCAAAGAAGGTAGCTTACTTTAGTAGTGTGCACTTTTACCTCTTTTCCTTAAAAGGTAAGTCATGCAGTAGTCAATCAACCTATGATGATTATTCAGCATGATCAGTGTTCTTTAACTGACTTGTTTCTTTCTATAGAAAAAGGAAAAATAAAAGGAAAAAAGAAAAAAAGGAAAAAAGTTTTAGTGTTGCAGGTATTGTGATAATATCTGAACATCTTCACACGTGTTGGTAGAAGCTGGACAAGGTATATGTCATTACTATTTAAGAACACGTACTTTTTCAAGCACATAGGATTTCTATACCAGATAACTGAGCGCAGAGGGTAGTGATTAATGGGTTATACTCAATGTCTTTGACAAGTGAGGTACTACTGAACAGGGTCACCTGTTCAGTGTCTTTGTCAATGGCCTAGAGGAGATTACAGAGGGCATGTTCACCAAGTTTGCAGATGACACCAAACTGTGGGAAAGAGCCAATAGCCTTCAGTCAGAGCTGCCATCCACAGGGTCCTAGAAATGCCAAAGGAATGGGCCAGAGGAAACCTAATGAAATTCATGGAGGACAACCTCCAAGTGCTGCCCCTGGGCAGGAAGCACTGGTACAACGACATAGGCTGGAGCCTGCTTGGCTGGGAGCAGCTCTGTGGGAAGGGACCTGGGGTCCTGCCCTGGCTACAGAGATGGCCAACAGCACCCTGGGCTATATACACGAGTGCAGCCAGGAGACTAAAGGAAGAGACTATTCCCCCTCTTCCTTGGCTGGATAATTTTGCCTACTGCATATTCCTGGTAGAAAGAAAGAAAGGGCACAACCTGCAGTTTATTCAGTGTTGGCTTTCAAACATGTGACAAATTTTTCTTAGGCTGATAGTCAGCAGAACATTAGCCCTCAGACTGTTCTTGAGTGGTAAGGATTATTTTTACATTTTTACAGACCAACTTAACAGAATGCCACTGCATCAGAAGTGATTCTATTGATGAAGTTAACTTCATGGGCCAGAGAACACTCACATTCTCAGGGACCAGTGCCATCTCCATTAAGTGTGGCAACTGATTTCAGAGACTATGCAGACTATGAAACTATGGCATCAGACTAATGGGAGGTGTCTCAAGACTCACAAGAAATACATGAAAGAGCTAGGAAATCTAAATTGGAAGTTTTGGTTGTGTTTTGTTTGGCCCAGTATCTTTTTGAAGTCTAGTAGACACATCCATGATTTAGTGGGTTCAGTGAAGTTAGTGCTGTCATACAGGACATTCCTAAGAATGTAGGTGTGCTTCTGTTGTTCATGTTTATTTGTTAACCGAAAATAAAATTACAAAGCTCTCAGGAAGATGAAATCGGTGCCAGTGTCTGAGATGCCCAGCTGTGCAATGTGTCCAGACCTGCACCCTACAGAAATTTTTAAATGGGAATATATTTTCCTTCTCTTCTTTTCTTTCCTATTGATTAACTTGAAGATAAATTACTTTGCAGGTACAGTCTGTCAGTGCAGTGTGGTGAAAATGGAGCTGGTGCAGCCAGCTCCAGACACTACTGAAATCAAAAAGATAAATTAGTTAACAAACAAAAGCTTTTCCTTTTTTTTCTGATTTTTCTAAGAACTATATAAGAGAGTTTGAACAGATTGGGGTAAACTTAAGGAATTTCTTTTTCACCTCCTAGGTTAATAGAGAAATAATCAGGAGAGCTATGCATGAGAAAGAAATTTGAATTAAAATATTTTTTGTAGAGGAATGTTCTTAGGCTATTTTTCTAACTTTGTGTGAAAACTTATGAGACATTGATTTTGTGCAGTGTTCAACTACAAATACAACAGCCACACATTTCTCATCTGATTATCTTCTTTTTTTCCACAGGAAATTTCCAAATAGCAAAAAAAGAGAGACCTTTGCTTTAGGGAAGTCTCAATTTAAAGATCCTGTGGTTGTAAAAAAAGATGGAAGGTATAGACAGACATTTGTTAATATAACTCTGAGTATGTGTGTGTAAATATGAAATGCCCATAAATAGTATATCATATTCCTTCCACCAAAATAATCTCTAGCTCTTTTATATGCTTAGTTCCTGTTCTTTCCAAGCTCAGCTGGATGCTACCACTCTCCTCTTATGATATGATCATCCATTTTCAATCGTTAGAAGACTTCCTCACTACTCTAGAGAGTCCTTTTTTCAAGTCATGAGATCTAAGCTGAACAAAAGCTATCTTAAGCATTGTTTTGGTAGTATACTAATAACCTTGCTGCTCCCTCAGGTCCCTTCCACTGACAAGAAGCTTCTGCTTTCAGTCTGTGAAAGGTGTTCTTTTTTCATCTCTCTCCAACTTCTTCACTGTCCTAGAGCTGTTTTACTGCAACACTGTTTCAGACTGTTTCCCAAATCTGAAAGAAAGATGTCCAAAATGCCTTTCATCACTTTTCCTTCAGAAGTATATTTTAGGAGTGTTAAGGCATGATCATCAGTTTGTAATTATGAATACTGTATCTTCTCTGGAGGCTGTTAATAACTTCCTTATTTTTGTTAAGGGCCACATCATCTCTAGTTCTTACATGGCTAAGGAAGGATAGAAAGAATAAGGAATCTTTCTTCTTGCTGCCCTGTGCAAATGGTAACAAAAGTTACTGTGATATGCCTATTATGCATTTCATGGTGTCATTATATGCAGCCACTGGAGAAAAGACCTGTGCCGCTTGACCATATTCACCCTTAATTTCAAAGGCATTGCTGGACAGAAAAGAAGACTGTGCTGCTTACCATATAGAATAATATAGAGAATTCCTTCCTGGATCAGATGAATTCTGCTTTGTTTCTCATTTAATTCATTGAAGCACTCACACCTTCTATGTCTATTTAATAACTTTTTTGCTTACTGTTTTTGAAGAAGTAACCGATGGCTATCTGTTAAATACTTACTAGTCAATTGTCATGGAGGGGTGGAAGGTTTTCCAGAAAGAAGATTGCTGACTCCTGGTTTTATTGAACTACGGAACATCTCTTTCTTCACCCTGGGCATTGTTACCTTTAGGTGAACAGAGTTCAAAGGAGATTATAAAACTTTCCTTTTTCCCACTCATACATCCTTAATTTCCTTCTTCTCCAACAATGCCAATGCACTGGATGAGCATTGGATGCATATGGTCTGGCAAGAAATCTCTTCGTCTCCTTCTAGTAATGTATACATGTGACAAATTGAGCTTGACAGAGAAAAAAAAGAAACATGTTTTTTGGTGGTATGTAGACTGCTACTTCCCTGACCCCTGGCAGCTGACTTTTTTTGAGATAATTATCTTCTCAGTATGAACAAATATTTACTGATTCACTGTTACGTAACAACAGATAATTTTTACTCCTCATTTAGCTGTTTCAGACGTTGATTTATTCCTCATAAAAGGATACCATTGTACAATCATAAGAAGCTGATATAATTTTTGATGTCTAAAGATGACCAAAACATTTGCATCAGGCTGGCAGAAATGGCACAAGATTTCTGGAGATGTACACCCTTGTGGAGAAGCATCTGGAGGCTAGCTGGATACTTTAAGGCTTCACAAATATCAATAGCTGCCTTTGTTTAAGTGCTTGAATCCCACTTAAAAGTTTGACTCTTAAATAATTAAACGATTTGTCAAATGTGACTTTAGAAATTCTGTTTTGAACAATTTATTTTTTGTGGTGGTTAAACTGTAATTCTAACTGTTGAAAAAGCTAGAATACTGTTTTCCCAGTTTTGTGTGTCTGATCCAGCTCTAAGAGTATTTTTCTTTTCAGTAGAGTAATAAACTCCGAAGGTATTCTCTGATCTGCATACATTATTTATATCTCCCATGAGAAGGGAAAAAATGTTTGACATAAACCATTTCTGTGTGGCTTCAAAGGATTTACTATTTAGTTTTCTTGGCATACTATATAATATTTTCATAAATGTCATGAACATTGTCATGAAATACAAATATAATGCCAATTACTATAAAAATAACAATAGATGTTATTGGTTCCTGCAGAAAGTTATAAGTTCTAGAGGCCAGAATTCACAGCTTTCACTCCTTTAGAATATTGTGTTAGACTCAACAGAGCTGTGCATTACTTACTTCAAAAGTAAGTGGAAAAATTCTGATCCAAAGCTTGCAGATTGTTTGGATAGGATAAGCTGGTAAACTGTCGTATTTCTAGTATTTGAAACAGAAATACGACAAAGCAGCTTTTTTTAGGGCTAGTAGTACTTCCATGTGCTTTCACAGTGGGATCCAGAATTTGCAAAGCAGCTGAGAAATAATTAAATTATTAAGTTAATATTAGTATAAACTTAATAAGTTTATCTTTTCACTTGCAATGAAATTTCCAAAATACTGTGTGAAAACCTAGCCCACTGAGGTCAATGTCAGTTTTAAATAGGTTTAGAACTTTGTTTTTTCATGTTGATGTGCGTTATCTGTAGGAGTATGATTTTTGTAATCAAAACAGTCAGAAACAAATTTCATTTATTCCAACATTAAAACTTAATTGCTTGCCAGTAAACTGCCGTATACATGCCAAAAGAATGCCAGTTTCATGGTCTGAAACATAACATGATTTTTGAAGAATGCTATGTAGTAGACAGGTATTATGTACACATAATAAAATAGTTGTTTAGTAACTACAACTACACTAATGTACTTTAGCAATGTTTTAGCAGATCATATAAACACATTCCCTTCCCCTTGAAAGCTTGCAATTTCATGGCCGTATTCTACTCTGTCATAGCAGTACGTGTTTTTCATAGCTTATTGTTTAGAAGGTAAATTGATCTGATGAGGAGAATAATATTGCCCAGTGTAAAATAAGACTGTTTTCCAATACAGGGCAAACATTTGAAAGCAATTGAGGATCAGGAAGAGGTATATAACTGGATAGGACAGGAATAACTGTCAAAAGGGAAGGATAACATGCAGTTTTTTGAAAAGGATGAGTGAAGTTCTAAGAGGCGAAAAAACTTGCGACACATTATGACATGAGGAGAGATAGCAAAAGAGGATGGCATCTACCAAAAAGTCGGTCATGTAAGCCCAAGAATATTATTGTTTTTTCTCTTTTTTTGAGCATTCTTCTCTACCTTTCAGCAACTATACTGTAGTACTGCGATAGGTGGAAAGCTTTATTTAATGGAGTGAGTTTTAGGAAGTAAATTTGCCTTGGAAGATACAAAGGGTACGCTGTTACGTGAAAAGAAAATGGAGAAATGTAATGAAAACAGTTTTTATGGAGATTGAAGCTTCAGTAAAATTGAAAAAAATTGACATTGTTTTTTAAAACAAGAAGGAAAAAGTTTGAGTTTGGTGAAACATCCATCTTTGATATTTTTCAGAATGCAAATAAAACTTTCCTTTTCATATAATAAGTTTGGGTAGAGCTTAGATTTTTTTTTCATATGATGTGAAATATAGTCAAAACCTTAATGAAACTCTGTAATTGACTTGAAGAAGATCTTCTTTTGAAAATAACATTGAATTTTAAGGTTTTAGTTCTAATTACAAAATCTGAAACAGATTCCGAAAATCCTGAAACATGAAAGAATTCCTCTTTATCACACAGTTTTTATTATGAGTATAATAAGTGTGCTAGTCGCATACTGATACTTCCCTAGGATTATATGTTTTATTAACATAATCCTAATATTGTATATTACTACCTGTGTGTTGATGAAAGACAGACAGTGACATTTCTTACTGATACTTCACACTGATGGAACTGTGGTGTCAGTATATCAATGAAAAATTAGATCACCACCCATAAAAATATAGTAATTTATAGCTAACAGAACAATATGTAATGGGCAACAAGTGGCAATCAAAAGACTACAAGAAAGGTAAATATGCAAATTGAATATGCAAACTGTATTTTCTGTGTACATGTCCTGTTTTCTCCCACATTTGCCCATTCCATTAGCATAAAAATTTTGAAGACACATTTATAAAGGGTTTTGATGTATCGGTTGTGTAATCCTGGGATTATCCTTTCTCACTTTGCTCGTTGCATCTTTTTGGTGAACATTTATTACGTAAAACATGGTCAGTGACAATACTTGGAAATAACACCACCCAGTTCCCTAGACATAGCGGGAGGTGGGGGAGATATTATTAGATTCAGGAGGAAAACAGAACAAAGAAGAAATTACTTCTGCAGATCGTTGTAATTAATTTGCTGTCAGTTTTCTTCCCTGTGCAGTTAGAATGTGTGTGGGTGTAATCAGAACTATCAGGTTAGTAACAATGATACCTCTCCTGATACACTTCAAGGAGCAAACTGTTTCTGTGCAGTTAAAGTCAAAATGTCTTCTCATTATTCTCCTCATTAAAACCTAGTCTGGCTAAAGAGGCTTGACAACACTGCTTGCCTTTTGCTGCTATAGAGATTTCTAGAAGTGGTTTGTCAACTTACCTGTCAACTACCAAATGTTAACAGTGTAGAATGTACCTGCAGCAAATGCAGTCTGCAGCACTGATACATCTATAGTCCATGGAGATTAACATTCTCTTTGAGACAACATCAAAGCAGTTTAACATAAAAAAGCTGCCAGTAGGTCATGACACTGCTGCTGATGTCTGACATTCCATATTACTACCTGTTTGACCTTTCCTGACTGGAAATATTGGAACACCCTTAGTGTCATGAAGTTCTAAGATTTCTTGATCTTGTGACCTATTTTTCATGTGGATAATTCTCAACACCAGTTCAGTGGCTGAAGAGCTCCTGTACTTATATAAACCTTGGACAACATAACATTTTTTGGTTGCCCAGGAAAATTCTACAGCTTCAAGGGGAATTCTATTGTCATGGAATAAAAAGGTTTAAGTGTTCTGTCTTTTTCCTCCTGCCCGTGACCTGCAGACACATATCTCTTGAAACTCACCTTCCATAGGGCTAGAAACCTTGTATTATTTCCCCTCTTTATGATTTCTAGTTCATGTGTAGACGTGTTTGAATATGTCCTGATAGAACTATTTTTCAGTGTGAATACTGGAAGCTGCTTCAATGGAAATGAGACGTTTTGCTGAAGCCATTAAAAAAAAAAAAAAAAAAAATCGGTTGGATGAAACAATTTCATCATTTTGGAAGTGGGGTCCTAAAGAAATAAATCAAAAGGGCAATTTTGAAAGGCTATAACTTTCATCTCACGGAAATCATAACTTTTTACTAAAACTTTTCATCAGCGTAAACAAGTAGATCTATTGGATTGTTTGAAAGATCAACAAAACTATTTGATTTTTAAACTATTTTTATAAAATTATGAATTAATTTATATGCTGTTCTAATGCAGAGGCAGCATTCTACATGTTAAGTCAAATTAATTGTGTATAGCAGTTTTTACCATTGAGATTTAAAATCTACTGACTCGTAATTTCACAGGACACAGCTACAAGTAAGTGCAAGATAAATGTCTCTATTATCTGAATGATGTGGCATTCCCCAGTTGCTGTAGACGTTGTGAATACTAACATTTCTTGGCTCCATCTTATTCCTAATGAAACCCATAATTTGATTTCTACCAATATTAAATACTAAGTCACATTACAAATGGGAACCATATCTTAATTAGTTCATTTAATGGCTCATGTTATTGTTGCTGAAGAAGAGCACAGTTCAATGAGATTAAGAAATAACAGTTGCTTTCAGCTTGCAATATGTTGTGCTGGTTTTTTAGTAAGTGGACTAAAGGTTGACAAACAATCATAGAGTTTGTCAGCAGAACCTTGAAGGACAGCACACCTATCCACAAAACAACTTTTTTATACGTATCAAAGAAGATATTGAACTATCTCTTTGCGCAATTTTTTTTCCTTTTGCATAATTTCTCCCTTCATTTGAATTTTAGTGATTTTTCAAATTTTATGACATAATTGAAGTCATATGCCACAGAAGAACAAATTTCATGTGTAGGACAATTGCACTGACTTCCAACAGAGATATTAATAGTATTTGTTGAATTTATGAGATTTTATCTCCAGTCTGACTTGTATTACTTTTTTTTTTTTTGTTATAAAAATTTGATATTCAAATTTGCTCAAAAAATGGAAATAAATCATACTTTCTGACAAATTCTAGCATCAGTAAAATGACTCAAGCTTTAAAGATGAATTGTTTTCTCTGAAACACATGCAAATGTCTACACAGAAAAAAACCACGTTATAGAAGTATAGTTGTTTAATTTTGAGAGTAACAAGTATGATTCAAATCAGCTACTACATAAACTGTATTAACATAACTTTTAAACCTTTCCATAGTACAAATGTTTAATAGTTCTTTTTTTAGGAACGTCTTTTGGATTTCTCCAGGTTGTCTTGGGGAGTGACCTATACATCAAAATAGTGAAGAGATTCTGATTCTATGAAGCCTGATGGATTAAGTCATGGTGTTTATGGTATGCCCTAATGTTGCATATCAAAGCAGTGAAAACCAGAGCAATATTTTCCCTTGTAAAAAGAAAATGACAATGTTAAATATTTGAAATTCAAATAAATTTAATAATAAAATAATGTTAAAGAACTAGAACATTTAAGGAACCAAAAATCTTAAAAGAGGTGTTTTTTTCAAGAAAACTATAAGCAGAGCTAAAATGGTATAAAATAAAGAAGACTAAAGTTTAAAAAATACTACACTAAACACATTAAATGTTCTCAAAACAGTCTCAGGATTCATATAAATAATTAAAAAAAAAATTATGTATTTAAAAAAATTAAGGATGAGTTATATTTAATCCCTTTGTTGAGTACTTGTCTTCCATAGCATTAATTCTGTCCTCACTTGACTTGATGTTGTTTTACAGTGATATTCCATGCTGAATTCAGTACATTTATTCTGTTTTCATGCCATGGTAAATTAAACTGAAATCTGTCTCACTGTACTTCCTCATTGCAAGTAATGCTGCTAAAGAAGCAGTGCCCTTTTGCAAGTTATTTTAAGTGTTTATCTAGCATTTATTATGTATAACAGTAACTGTTTTCCAATCTGAGTGTCAAATACAATGTTTACCTGTGGAAATAAATTAGGTATGTTGTGTATATTATTTTCTCATACAACTATTGAACTGGTGACGTAAGATCAATATTGGCATCCATACCATGTTGCAGTTTATATTTTAACTAAATATTTCTTCTTCATGTTTCACTAAAGGATCTTTCTATACTAAGAAAAGAGCTGGGTTTATTAAGCATTTTTTTGATAGATACAAAAAGGAAGAAAAATGATTTATTGGAGGCAAGTCTTATTATTTGCATGTTTTTCTTTTCTGATTATGTTGTATGCTGTTGCCACTTTTGATATCAGATTCAATAATAATAGTGAACTAAGTAAATATTTGGATCTTCTAGTAAAAAACATAAATTGCATTATAATTATACTCTGAGTTTATAAGACTTGTGAAGAATGTTAATGCATACAGCTTACATCAGTATTGTTTTAACAGGGATTTTTTTTCACCATATAAATCAAGATTAGATGACAAAACCGTAGCATTTTGTTTGTTTTGCAGTGGAAGATTTCTTTTGTTTAAAATCATGGCTAATCTAAAATATATGAGAAATCCAGCTGGGTGTGCATAGGATGATTCCACAAGGGAGACTGAGCAAATAATAGATTTAATAAAAAGAGTCACATTTATGAGAATAGACTTTATGGGATAAATTAAAATATCATGTATGCATGGGTATACTGTATACTTCTGTATACTGTAGACTTCAAGCACATTAATTTGATGCTGCTAACCGATACCTTTGAAGATGCATTCAGTGGTCTTCATACAGTACAGCAGACAATGTTCTTCACTGGGGTGAATGTGTCACTGCATTCATTTTATTTAATCCATACCAATTCTCATGGGTTGGACACTAAAAGTAAGACCTGTTTACACTTTGCATAAGTGCAGTGAATCCTTCCATGAAATCATAGTAATTGCAAGTAACATTTTTGCATTTCCCATCACAGGAGTTTGCGCTGGAGTCTGACCACTGACAGCTGTCGTCATGGCATATGCCTACTACAAGCAAGACTTTAGATTGTGCTGACAATGTATTTGTCCATATCTTGCATAGATGAGAGGTGAGAAGAAGCTTGTTATAATAGGGGACAAAAGGCTTATATATGTATGTCTTTTAGTCCAAAGGATCCTGTAAGAGTCTAATATTGTGGTAATCGGTATCCTTTTGCTTGCAGTCGGAACACAATTTACTGAATCATTTTCATTTGAGATTGGTTTAGACTAGAGACTGGCAGTTAATAATCAGAAAAAATTTACTATCTGCTTTCATTTAAGAGCCCTAAAATGAGTTGTGCCCATGTGATTCTTAGATTTAAAATTAATCTTAAATTAATGGTGAAATAAAGTCCACAGTGTTCATGATAGGACAGGTGGAACTATTTCAGTTTTAGCTAGTCTTTTCACCGTCTTTTTGCTTGGTTGGTTGGTTGGCTTTTTACTGGATTTAAAGATTAAAACAAATCAATCTATTTTTTTCACTTTCTCTGTATAGTCTTTGCAACATAACCCTTTGCACCATGTAATGCATAGTTGCAAATAGCTTTCATGTAAGCCTCTTAGAAAGAGTGCTACAGTCATAATGGCCATATAAGAACAATCCTTACTGAGCTAGAAAGAAATCGCATGAGTCCTTGATTTAAAATTATATGAAATAGAAGGGCTTACCAAGATTTTCAAAGGCCTTTTCCAGGTTACTTTTGTGTCATGTTAAATGTTTAATTTTGTTTTCTATTTCAACAAAATTTTGGACTTTGAGGTTTTAATAGTTACCAAAGGAGTGCTTTTTATTGATTATGCACAGATGGCTAGATATGTTTTGGTTCCCCCCAGCAAAACGTTCTGTGGCTTCTAGCCCTTTTTTTTTGGAAACACTAGTGTTTGGGCACACCTAGAGTAGCAGATGAAATAGACCAAGTTTCGGATATAAGGCACATTAAATCTTGTGTGACTTTTCCCATTTTTCCTGTCCAGAAATGTCGTTTAGACAGAGCCTACATACTTTTTATGTTTGTTCTGGCCTTCGGAACCTGCAACAGCACAGATGGACGTATTGCTTGTTTAGTCTGAGCAAGAGTCTGACCTGTACAATCCACTTGGAAGTAATTCCAGTATTTGAGGATTTGGTTAGACATGTTGTACACACAGTAATCAGTTACAGAGTACTTTTATATGAAATTTGTATGCACAGCACATTTATATGAAAAATAGATCTGTGTGTAACGGTCATATGTAGAGAGAATAATGGGACAGTAGCAAGGTAGTCCTGGTAGAAGGAACCCTGGTCTGGATTTTCTCAAGTGACCTTACAGAGTCAGAGGTTTTTGACCTCTCTATAACATGAGATTGAGAAGACAGTCTTATAATATATACACTCTTTCACTCTTGTTTGTTATATGTATGAAGTTATATACCTTTTATTTAAGAAAAAAAAAGTAAAAAAAATGGAACAAATCCATACTTAGCAAACATTTCTACACTACCTTTTCTCTCATTTGTGTTAATGGATGAAGTGTGTTAAAGACTCTGTTCTTTTCATCTCAAACCTGAAGTATTAATAAACAAAAGGATTACAGCTTTTTAACTTTTTTTGATGCTAATATAGTTTTATCTATATTGAAAAATAATGAGAAAAAATCTAGGATTATAAAAAAATCCTGAACTGTAGAAAAAGTATGTGTATTTCCTGATATGTTTAACATCAGAATTATGTTGAAGCAAAGAAATGGGGACATATGCAAGAGCTATTGTGAAGTCTTTGTAATAGGTGACATTTCTGAATCTACAGAAAAGAACAAGTAATAGTAGTCTGAATTATACATTTTTCTTTGTTTTCATCTGTATTACAGGCAGTTGTGGCTGTTTTCAATAAATTATTATGTTGCTTGATTCATAAAACAACATTCATCAGAACATTAAAAAAAAATCTTTGAAAAATGTTTACGAGCTATAAAGTAACACATTTATTTAAGTTGCAGAAGGCCCCTCTATTGCACAGCAGAAAAAGAAGTAGATCAGTTTAATAATGTAAACATAAGATAAGCACTGTCCATGGAAGAAAATTACCTACTGAGAAATTTATGGCTTCACTCTAATAGTTGCACACAGCTGTAAGTCCCCTGTGAAGATAGTGCCATTGAGAGAAGATCTCCATACGGTACCAATATTTAGATTTGTAAGGCTTTTCTTACATGCATAAGCAAAGGTTTTATTTCATTACATATTGCTAGAACATCATTCTATTTAAAGAAGATAAGATAAGCAAGTGGTTTTGCATTCTGCATATGCTGTGTGCTTTAGGTTATTTAGAAAATACTAAGGTGAGTCAGCAAAGCATAAGGAGCTAATTGTGATCAAAATGCTTTGATGCCTCAATGCATATTTAGTCCACTTATTTTAACACTTGTCCACATTCTAAACATGACATACTTTGAGTAAATTCTTGAAGCAAAAATGGTTCTTGAAGGGTTGGCATAGTCACTGACATTCTTGGAGGATCTCTGAAGGAGACTTGCTGTATGTTGGCTAGCTGTCTTCGCCAAAGGATTGAGAGTAAAATAAGTTGTACTAAGAATACATACAATTATATGTAAACACAGACACACACCACACCACACCCCCCCTTCTCATGCCTAGTAAGCCCGTTTTAAAAAGAAGCAGACCTCTGCTTGTTATTACTCAAAAGAGTAGAAATACGAGCCTTTCAGAAAAACAGATATGCTATTACTGATTTTGTCTTTCCTTTCACTGGAATCACGATTGTCATAAATATCACAAAATATATCTACTCGCTCATAACAATGCCTAAACATTCTGTGGTACTAATTGACCTAAAACCAAAGAATCTCCACATTATTCAGTGATGTGCAGTTATGGTGGATTCTAATACCCAGTTGAAGGAGGTCACCACCTGGTTTTCCCTTGTGTGTCCTTTTCTTTTACACATGAGGGAATCATATGGCTCTTGTCAACCAGTCTGGCTACTTATGGGTAATGCATTTAATCTAACAAATTAGAGATACAATACTCTTCCATGTTTTTGCTTAAAGCTGTCATCAATGGGATACTATAAAGACACAATTCCAGAGGTTATATGCACTATGTCAGCTTTTGTTGTCCATTCCTGATACTCTTAATTTTACTCCCTTCACAAGACAGGTTTCATAAATTTACACAGATCTTTGTATTCTGGCAAAGGCAATAAAGAAGCAATATGAACATCTGCAGTTCCGTATCATGATTTATAGATGGCCACTATAATTTAATTCTTCCAATTACGTAGCAGGCTGTCCTGCTATGCATCTACCTGTCTTACAAAATAAAGATTTTTTGTTTTATTTTATTTTTATTACAAGTGCCATTCCTTCTAGAAATGATGTGGTAGGGAAGCTGAATGGAACTTTTGTATTCCCCATGTGGTTCCCATACATAATGTTATCATTAGAAAACATCTTTTAGAATATTATTACTGTTAGGATCAGCAGATCTTTCACTAATGCTTGATTTTCTTAGCTATTCAGCATCTAGAATGTATATAAGATCTTCAATACCCTTTACTAAATTTAGCATGCAGTCGGAATAATAATGGCTTGATACTAATAGGAATAAACCTTTAAATTATTTAACTGTAGAGGATCCCACTGAAGAAAAACTGAGAAAAGTCTCCACAGGCTTCTAAAGAGTGAAGAGGACTATTTTTTTAGCTAGTAATTTCATTTCAAATGTCTAACTGGTTGCCCACAGAGCTTTTAAGATAGGCAGGCTTCCAGGTATTGCTGTTGCTCACCAGTTGTCCAATTACTGGTCCTCAAAAGAAAGCACCTTTGGGAGCTTAGTAACATCAGTTTTAGTGATAACAAAGAGAAAAAAGAACAAGTATCCAACATACATAAAGTACATCATAGAAAGTAAATCTGTATGTAACATGGCCTTACAGACCAGCGAAGAAAAAGCAAGCTGTAAAATGTGTGCAAACATGCAAAAATGACCACAAGCATCCTAACATGTGGAGGATGAAACCATCAATCTCAACCTCTTACTCTGCCAGGTCAAGGACTCAGGATGCCAATGACTGGCTGCAAACACTGGCATGCTGGATTGAGTGAAGCTGGCAACCTTAATTGGATAAGCTTAATACTGGAAAAATTGGTAGTAACTTAAAAGTTTATGTGTATCTCATTTTAACTGTATATAACAAGAAATGCTAGTATTGCTACCACTAAGATAATAATAATTCTTTGATAGGATGGTTAAGGCCTTAATTAGACTAACTAACTTCTTGACTTTGCATATATGACATAATCCTTTTGCCCATAACAAAATTTTAAGTATAACAAACAGGTACAAATTCAAGCAACCTTATCTATAACTTGGATGCAAGAAATTAACACATAATGAAAACTAGTCTTTTACATGTTAGATTTAAATGTACGTATACCAGTTAATAAGATTTCTTGGACAGCTAAATTTGTTGATATTTAGTATATGTTGTAATAAGGTCTTTATGGATGTGTGGTCAAACACTCAGGCTGCCCAGAGAGGTTATTAAGTCTCCATTTTTGAACGACACTCAAAACTCAACTGGATACAGACCTGAGCATCCTGATCTATTTAACCCTGCTCTAAGCAGGAGTTTGGACCAGGTGATATCCAGGGGTGCCTTCCAACCATAATGATTCTCTGGTTCTATGAAAAGCAAATGTCTTCATTTAAAATAGTTCCATAAAGTTAATGAACAGATTTATTTGTAAATTACCTAAGAAGTCTGGGGGTTTTTCTTAACAAAATAGTATACTATATTCATAAATACTAAAGAATGCCTGATAAAATAAGAAACTCTATTCAAATAACACTTTAAAATAGTAATTAATATTCCAAGGATGTATTGACTATGACAAGAAACCTGACGCTCATGAACTTGTATTAGGGAGAAATCGTGGAAAATAGAAGGTGGTGACAGTTTTGATGATTATTTTGTTAATATATAGATAAAGTCCAAAAGTCCTTGGGGATGCACATATGTGGAACTGAAAAATGTGAAAAGTAAGTAGGACTTGCCAAATAGTCTTTTGTTCTATACTTAAGAAACCATAATCCCAAAATTTAGGAACAAGGTCCATAGGATAAACAAAGAACATTTTAGGTTGCAGAAAAATTAAAGCAGCTATTTTAGCTATTTCATAAACACTGATATATAACAAAGAGAAGAAAGTTGACAAAAGTGAATATATATCCAAGTGAGAAATTGCTCAATATTCATAAATCAGGCAAAGGCACACCAGGACCTGAAAAAATAAGGACAAGGAAATGTTTTCAATTAAATTACAAAGGAAACCTTAGCTTTCATACCAGTTTCCAGAATTGGAAATCTACTAACAGTAGATTTCTAACAGTAGATTACTAATAGTAATCTACTATTACTGTTTTACTAAGAAAATTGTTAAAAGGTAGTGAAACGTGGAATATGTGTTGTGGACTGGCTGGAAGATAACGGACACATAATGAGCAATCCAAACCAGGCAGTTGCAGGCTGTGCTAAGCTTGAAGGTCGTTTACAGAGATAGGGAAGTTGGAGAAACTGAGTACGTGGCAAGAAATCAAGGAAGTTGGACTGAAAAGCAAGTAAAAGAGGATGTCAGTAAGGACGCAGATGTTACAGAACGAAGGCGCGTGGACAGAAGGCTAGCACCGATCATAGCTGAGCTATAAGCACGTGAATTACTGCAATAGCCTATGGGAGCTGTGTGTTGGGGGGGCGTGCTTATGACAACCATATATGAATTGAAGTAAAGCTGTGTAATAAAGTGACATTAACCTGATCATACTGATCGAGTGCGTTGTGTCCGTGACTTCCGCGTCAATGTGTAGAGGTAAAGGGCTTGTATCCAAATGCTAAGTGCAATGAGTCTTACAGGTGGCTCTGAGTCAAGTTTAACACATAATGTACCACTGAATTTTTAGACAGGATGAAGAATACAGATAGATTTCCGTAAGTAATGCTAAAAAGGTGAAAGATTACTTGAGATATTAACCGGTCACTTTTTAACCTTAAAAATTTGTTTATAATAATAATAATAATTTTTGTATCTTAATACTGTAAATGAACTACATAAGCAGTGAAATTTTGAAAACTAGGATATAAAGCATCCCCTTAGGGGTGAAATTATCTAATCAGTGTTGTGAAATATCTGACAAGAGACATGAAATGACTTTAAATGTGGCATTTGCTAAATTGTCATATGTTGTTGAAATAACTAGTTCAACTTCATCAGCTATTTTTTCACTAGGAGATTGCTTTTTAATATTCTTGTATAACCACAGGTAGCCCTTTACCCCTTTCCCTCACCAATCTAATATCTTAAAATTACATTTCCAGTTACAGGTGCAATTTAGTATTGATTCAAAATAACTCAAATTCAGTGTACATTGAAAAATAATTATGTTAAAATGTTCTTTTAAAACTCTCCACTCCTCATACTTATTTCATTCAAAGATATACAAAAAGTCACTTCTGCAAAAGCAACAATATTAAACCCAATTATTAGGTTTTATTTAAAAGCTTAACATTATTTTAATTTCACTGCTGGATTATATTGTATAGCAAGTCATCACTAAGTATTGCAGGAATAGGCAACAATAATCTGTTGTGTGTATGGACTCAAGATCATCAAATAATAATAAAATCCTGTAATTTTCAGTGGCAATTTTCAGGGTTGTGACTTTGTCAAGATAATTTTAATAGTTACAATAGAAGTACAGAAAGAATAATAAAACCTAGTAGATCTTACATGCGTTATATTTTAGAGTGTAGATAAATGTACCCTTATCACCAACTCAGACCTAGAAGACTGGATAGATGAGGTGCTCAGGTATAGTGAAAGATTACGGACTATATAAAACATAGAAAAAAGAAAACTTAACTTTTTTCTCAACAAGACTGTTTTTTCAAATGAAGGCTTTTTGAACATAAATATTATTTAGTAGACTTCATTGCAACTCACTGCTAATGAATTATACTTTCAGGTGCTTAGTTGCTCTCTCTCCTTTGTCCACATCTACCTCTAGCAGCTAGCAGTGAATGTAGTTTCTTGGCTCTTTTCATCATGACAGATCATGTGATTTAACTCTTGATGTGAATCATGTGTTCCTAAAGGACCCCTTTCTAAGTTTTTGCATGACTATGTACACTGCATCATTAAATAGTAGAGTGAATTAATTTTCTTATATTGGGAATCACTGTCTGCTTTGCTTGCATAATGTAAACATGTAGGATGGATATGGAATTTGCATACCTGCTTCCATTTCTTTATTTTCTCTTGAATCTAGTTTTCTTATTTTTATTTATTTAATGTCATATGAATTCAGCTCTATGAATTGGGAAATGCTTTTGGATTCTTTCAGAAAGAGGAAATATATACCAATGCTTCTTTTAGACAATGGTTTCCCTTTTTATCTTACCCAGTCTTAGGGAAAACTGAATTGTTGAATATCTTGGATGAAGTTCTTGTAAATGTTTTTCCACTTTTATTCTGTGGTCTGCCTTCCATAGATTCGTAGCATTGGCAACCCTCTTGGTGGTGGTGTCAAATTTACTATAGTCAGTGTTATATTAATAAATATTTAATTTCTTTTCCTTAATTGTTTATTCTGTATTAAAATAATAGTACCTCACTTAAGATTTGGTACAACCACTAAGGAGAATATTGAACTGTCATATCTGATTTTAACAAATAAAATCAAGCTCATACGTTTTAAGATCATCACAACTTGAACATACACATGTCCAATCTAAATCAGACAAGCTGAAAAATATACCTTGAAACTGAGTATTAAGCACTTCCTTATTCTCCATTAATCTGAAAGCTTTCTTCGAAGATTAGCACTAGATTAGAAAGCATGGAGGATTTTCCTACAAATTTCTGTTTACTTCTAACTGAAGTTTATTGAAGTGAATTCACGTCTTTTTTATTTGGTTTACATCTTATTTTTATTACATTTATGAATTTGTAAATAAATTGTGATGTATTGTAGAGTCCTGGCTGCTTCTTCAAAACTTCACTAGTCTTCTCTGAGATGTTTATGTATCTTTAAAAAAAAAAAAAAATCAAATAAACCAAAAAAAAAGCCCTTCCAGCTTCTGTTTGTATTTACTTTGGTTGTTTACTTGTGTGGGTATCATTCTGACTTTGAAAATGGAGTACTTGCTGAATGAACGATGGGAGCTGCAGTTTGCTGCGCAGGGATCCAACCCTGGGTAGCTTGCTCTGATAGCGGTTAAAACACTAGACTACCTCATTTAGAAGATGAATGTTAATGAGAAAAATATTGAGTTGTTCAAATACCCACTGTCCCCTGACTCAAGCGATACTTATTTTTCACAGGCTATCAATGGTTTCCATGGACTACTTATATTTTATTCTCTCACATGTGACCAAGGGTGACTGTATCACATACTCCTAGAAGATAATTTGCAGAGAAATGAATTTGATTTTGTAGTTCTGCTCATCTTCTAAAGGAGAAAATTATCAGATTTTATTTTCATTTGAGTTCATCTCAAGACCCAGGTCAGGTCTTGAGATAACTGAATTCTGGAAAGATCCTGTTTTGTCTCATGAAGCCTAGAAGAATGTTCCTCTGTATGCTGTATCCAGGTATGAGAGTAAAAAACATACTCCAGATTTTAGTTTTGAAACTGAATAACAAGTATCTTGATATACACCCCATTATACATACATACAAGATGGAAAAGAGTAATACTAAAAGAGGGACTATCTTGTCACCTTCTAAAATGAAAAATGTAATTAAAAAACTTGAAAGCTTTCTGCTGGGTATGTGTTCTTTCAGCTTGATTTACTTCTGGAGATGAAGACTTCCAAAGATCTTATTTCCAAAGTTGTACTATCTTCCTGAAACTCCCCTTAAACAAATTAGAGTTAAAGATAAATAAGCTGGACTGCTATAGATTTATAGCTTAACCATTACTTTTTTAATAGTCTTACATGTAGTAAGTATTTCATATAATATACAGAATAATAGAATAACAATTATTTTGAGACTACAATAAGATTGTAGGAAGTAAATTATCATAGCATAATTTATAAATATTGCAGACAGTTTATATCCATTTCTAGTAATAGTTTGGTCAAGTGAAAGCTAGATGATTAAGAATTATCCAAAGTGTGAGTAAGAGATGAGTTTGGACTTTTCAGATGCAAAAGGTTAAAGGAAAATGTTCAAAGCCAAGTTACCAGATGTGCTGGTTTTGGCTGGGATAGAGTTAATTTTCTTCGTAATAGATAGTATGGGGCTATGTTTTGGATTTGTGCTGGAAATAGTGTCGATAACACATCGATGTTTTAGCTATTGATGAGCAATGCTTACACAGAGTCAAGGCCTTCTCTGCTTCTAACATCACCCCACCAGGGAGTAGGTTGGGGGTGCACAAGAAGTTGGGAGGGGACACATCAGGGACAGCTGACTCCCACCGACCAAATATATGGATATTCCATACTATATGACATCGTGCTCAGCATATAAAGCTGGGCGAAGAAGAAGGAATGGGGGTACGTTTGGGGTAATGGCATTTGTCTTCCCAAGTAACCGTTAGGCGTGATGGAGCCCTGTTTTCCTGGAGATGGTTGAACACCTGCCTGCCAATGGAAAGTAGTGAATGAATTCCTTCTTTTGCTTTGCTTGCGCACACGGCTGTTGCTTTACCTATTAAGCTGTCTTTATCTCAACCCACGAGTTTTCTCACCATTATGATTATCTTCCCTTCCTTTTCTGTCCTATTAAACTGTCTTCATCTCAACCCACAAATTTTACTTTTTTTTTCCGATTCTCTCCCCCAATCCACTGAGGGAGGGGGGAGTGAGTGAGCGGCTGTGTGGTGTTTAGCTGCCTGCCGGGTTAAACCGCAACACCAGAAAATATAATATTTACTTAATTTAGATTAAGATGAGATTATTAACTTAGATAATACAATAGGGATCTGTCATCCTGAGAGATCATTTTTCTTTCCTGGATTGTTCATTCAGAGTTCCCATCTGCATATGCCCAAGTCCTTCTTTAAATTTAGTTGTTGAATTTGTAAGTTATGAAGGATTTTGTGTCCTGACAGGTGATTTTTCTATTAATGTTTCTTTGAATCAAATTTTACTCTTCATTTAAAATTCATATTCACTTCTGATTTTTCATATTTTTAAAATTTTTGTTCCTTCATTTGCATAGATTTCATTCTGCTGTAGTACGTTTGCCATGTCATATCTATATATTAAGGTATTATTCATCTATTCTTTGGACTGTGTGATTAAATTGTTAAATACATTGTTTTATTCTATTACCAGGAAAGCCTTGGTGCAGGTTCCTTACACTGTTGCTATTTCTAAAGTAATATCTAGGGCTCAAGATAGGCCTCCATTTTTACCTACTTTATGAAAAGCTCTTTTCTGCATTATGAATAAGAGAATATCAGAGGACTTAGGGAGAAACCATCATTTCAGTTCAACATTGAATGTAAATCAAACAATTGCCCTATTATCCAAAACTTATCTGAGTTATCCAAACACCTGCAAAATTGAAAATACCAAGAGAAGTTTAAACTTCTGTACCTTTTCCTGTACTTCAGTCCTATGTCTCCCTTGGACCATGCTTGCATTCTTGTATTTCTGCACTTAAGTCACTGCTTCTTTGCTAGAGAAAAAGAACATGTTTTATCGGAAAAGCAACTAACTACTACAAGTAGCAGTTAAAGATTCTTTGAATTATCTGATACTCCCCATATCTGACACCACTACACTAGGTCTGATTCAGCGTGGGAACTCCAAATTCTGTCTGATAGATAGCTTTACATAATAAATACCAAAACCTTCTCACCATTTTGAAAATTTCTTCTTTCGAGTTTTGAATTGCAGTATTAAATTTCAGGGTTTGCTGATTTGGCGGCGGGGGGGGGGGGGGGAGGTAAAAATGGTTCGGAGATGCAGTTTTGCTATATGCCTAAAGCTAACTCATGCAATTTTCTGAACTGTTTTAACAAGTGTGTCACTAGTATTGGAAGAAGTCTAGGAAAATGGTGACACATTCGTGGATAGACAGCCATAAGTTTGATATATATGTGTATTGAGTTGTCTGAGTGCAAAGCAGTTTGTATCTGAAAGCCTCAAACACAGTGGAAGGACAACATAGTGTCCATGCTTAATATTTGGTAATTAAGTTGATATAATGGAGCTTTATACCTTCCAGGCTGTGGTGGGTTAAACTTGGCTGGCTACCGAGTGCTCACCCAGCTGCTCTCTCACTTCCCCTCCTCAGCAAGATGGGGAGAAAATAAGATGAAAAAGATTGTGGGTGGCGATAAGGACAGGAAGATCACTCACAATTACCTCCAAGGACAAACCAGACTCGACTTGGGGAAGAATATTTTAATTTATTTCCAATTCAAAATGGAGTAGGATAGTGAGAAACAAAAACAAAACTAAAAAACACCCTCTCCCCGGCCCCCTTTTCTTCTCAGCCTCAACTTCATTCCTTCATTCATCACTCTTCTACCTCCTTTCCCCTGGGTGATGCAGGGGTATGGGGAATAGAGGTTGCAGTCAGTCCATAAGGCTTCATCTCTGCCGTTCCTTCCTTCTCACACTCTTCCCCTGCTCCAGTGTGGGGGCCCTCCCATGTGACATAGTCCTTCACGAACTGCTCCAACATGGGTCTTTCCCATGGGCTGCAGCTCTTCAAGAACTGCTCCATTACGGCTTTTTTCCATAGGGTACAGTCCTTCAGGAACAGACTACTCCAGTGCGGGTCCCCAATGAGACACAGTTCCTGCCAGAAACCCTGCTCCTGCATGGGCTTTCCATGGGCTGCAGTTTCCTTCAGGGCAGATCCACCTGCTGTGGCGTGGGGTATTCCACAGGCTGCAGTGTGGATATCTGGTTCAGTGTCGTTGTCCATGGGCTGCAAGGGGGCAACCTGCTTCATCATGAAGTGGAATCTTGGGTCTGGTACCTGGAGCCCTGCCTTCCCCTCCTTCTTCACTGACCTTGGTGTCTGCATAGTTGTTTCTCTCACATTTTTCTCACTCTTCTCTTACAGCTGCTGTGCACTGTTTTTTACCCTTTCTTAAATATATTATCACAGAGGTGCCACCAGCACCACTGATGGGCTCAGCTTTGGCCAGCTGAAAATGTCTCTGTCCAACATGAGGGCAGCTCCTGATCTCTTCTCACAGAGGCCACCCATGCTACCAAAACCTTGCCATGTATACCCAAAACACAGGCCATTGTTATAGATAATATAGATATGGATATGGGTGTGGGTGTACATACAGTTATAGATTATATAGATGAGATAGATACAGATATAGATGTAGCTGTCGTAGGGATAGGGATAGACATAGATGATACAGATATAGATGATCTAGATATAGATAGATGACCTAGATATACAAAGATGATAGATATACATATAGATGATATAGATATAGATATCGACATAGAACTTGGGCTCTTATGAGAATGTCCATAGGTTACATGTTAGCCTCCTGAGGGCAAAATCCTCAGCTCACTCAATGCCGAGGACCCAAGAGGCAATGAAGAACAGAAACTTAACTGCTTGTTTGGATCACCTCTGTTTTCTACAAAGTCACAGTTTCGAAAGGGAGTCTGGGAAAGCTCTCTGGGAAAGTCCTCACTGTTGTCTTTGTAAGAATCTTGACTTGCAACTTTTAAATATCTCACATATCACTTCAAGCAAACTGTTCAACTTGACAATGCTGACATGCATTACAGCCATGAATTACAGCTTCCACTGGTGCTGGATAAATTTTCAGTACTCAGTGTTACGCTGTCTTCATTGCAAAGCATTGAGATAATTGTCTTCTTTGCTTGTTATCAAACCCTAACTACATTCCCTTATTTAATTTATATTAGCAGATTAAGTCACTAAATGTTTTTTTCCAGGATTTTACATGTCAGTTATGATTAACTTTTACTTACTTCACTTCAGATGCTGTTTTACATAAACTAGGGAGTTTGACTCTATATATTATATGCCAAACAAACCCATAGTTACTTTAAATATTATTTTTTATTCAAGAAATACAATGTGTAAAAATAATTTGGATAATTGCTTAGATAATTTGCAGATTAATTGGGAGTAAACATGTTTACAATTTTGTAGCAGGCAGCCAGTCATTTTATTTAAATTATTTTAGAACAGACTAGAACTACTATTGCTTAGCAACACTTATTACAAGGTTATTGTGATGTTGAATTCTTGTTATTGAAAGAATAACAGGGGTAAAATGTCTAGATACTGACGTTTGGATTCCCAAACAGGGATTTTAAGTCTTGCCATTACATCTTTGCATGATGCATTCAAAGAGCTAAAAACTTTTTAGGTACCTGAAAAAGAAGATAGTATTTTGACAGGCACTTCCAAAAAGTCACTGTTTAAGTGCTTATTAAAAACAGAATTTTAAATCCACCTATCTGTGTTTGTTATATACCAATATTTATTTAATGTTCTTATTAAAAGAAAGGTAAATAAAATACTAGGATGGTCTTTAAAGATATTAAATAAATCAGTGTATATTCAAGCCAAATAATCCAGAGAATTATTGTATGGATACATGTACTCCACTGATTTCAGAATATTTTCTGTTGCAAGCACAAAATACTAAACCTCTCGTGCTTATGGAAATGCTTTCTTCACTGCGTTCTTAATGTTGGCTTAGTTAAGGTCATGTCCCTCTGTGTCCCCTCTTAGGCTCTTTCTTTGCTTCATGTGCACCATATAATCACAATCATATTATCCTTGTCTTTGAGTCCTTAATATTTTGGCCCATGACCTGCCTGTCAGACCATCTTGCATCATTAACCACTTCCTTTTTTTTCAGCAGTTGATTCGAGCCTTCACCATCCTCTCTCTAATCTCTTTTTCCCCAAACCATTCTTGCTTTTCATATGCAGGAAAAGCCCACTCTCTCAATATCTGTAAACCTGTAGTCTCCTCTAAATCTCTACAGTTTTGTTGTTGTTGTGTTAATAACAATTTACAGTCCTTAAAATTGTACTTTATTTGCCTTAGTGTTTCTTCCTTCAAGTTACCCGTGTTTTTCTTAAGTCATATGTCATTTGTTTTGTTTTGGTTTGGGTTTTTTTGTCATTTTTTCTCTGTCTTCCTATTTGATCTTCCTAGGTGATCTATATTAAATGATATGATCTATGCTGTACGCTACTCTATCCACATTTTGAACTTGAGATCTGGTAATGGTTATTTACTTTGTCATTGGCCTGTAACAAGTTGTTTGAGTTCCTGTTTGCTTAATTTCTCACTCTGCTTCTTTTTTTTTTTTTTTTCCCAGAAATAAAAAAGCAGTAATTGTCTTTCTCAGACCTTTTTCTATCTGACATCTTTAACCCATAAGACAAAGTGAAAGAAACAGCCTTTCTCCAACTGCTTTTGTGTGCTGTTTGGCAAAATTGATCTTGAGTCTTAATTAGTTCTTATGAAGTTGTATCATTCAGCAAATACTCAACTGTTAGGTCATGTTATAAAGAAATCCTGTACACTTCTTGAGAAAACAAACCTTTGCCTTACTACAAAATTTAGCAGTTTCTAAGGGAACCAGACTGCAGTAGGGACCTGTAGCTCTTTACCCCTTCTAAACTTGAAGAGTACAACACCGATTTTTGTCCTAAATACTTCTTAGAATAATATCTCTTTTATATTGTAATCTTAGAGAAGGCATAATCTGTTACAGAGTTGTTTATTCCACAAGCAAAGAAGGAGAAACATCATTTCCAGGACAGTGCTTAGGTAGCCTCATTCAAAACCCACTGAAATTAATGGTTAATATTCCATTAACTTTAATTTTAGATCAAGATAATGAAGAGTGAGAGAAAGGATACTAAATACTCTGGAAAGAAAACAGAAATCCAGAGCTTATTTAGCTTTGTTCACCATGGCAAAAATGTATTAATTGTAGCAAAAAGTTAGAAAGCCAAATATAATTTCTGAGATATATAAGTATCATTAATCATGGTTATTATGTTAATGTCTAGGGAATAGCCAGGTGTATGACCTCATTGTGCTAGGCATTGTAAAAACACAGCCCAATAACTTCTGTTTGTTTAGCAATTTAGAGTGGTCTTAGTCATCATCTACAATGCTTTTAGGGATAATTCAAGGCTCTTGAACCTTCTGTTCCCTACAGTGGGGAACTAAGATACAAAAAGTTTCTTTTTTTTTTTTCTTTTTTTCTAATTTGTAACTCCCTTTTTTACTTCAAAGCTTTTTGTTTCAGGTGTTCTATTTTTTGTAACTACTTCTTAAGGTAGATTTTTCCACTAAAACCACTGCTTTTATGTGCCCATTGTCTTTTGGGAGTGTCAGCTTCATCTAGAAAGCTAGATTTCTGTGCATGGAGGGAGCTTTTGAGTCCAGCTTCCAATAATGGAAGTATGTTTCTAGACAACTGATCACTGTTATAGCTCTTCTGCAGCCCCTGACTGACAGCTTCTGCTGATTTCTGAGCTTAGTGGGTGGCTGGCAGCTCTGTGATTCAGAGACATAAGGTCTCACCTTCCCAGTACACGGTATCAGCCAACTCTTTGTGGCTCTACTGTATTTTAAACAAAGGGAGGTTACTAGACCAAGTAAATGAAGGTCATCTCTTGCTTCTACACTGTGCAGCCAGTGCTATGCAATGGAACAGACCTGAAATCTAGCTCCCAGTGGCACTCATTGTTACAGAATCTGGGACACCTAGCCACCCTGGTAGGCAATATCTTATCACTCTACGTGACTGTAACTGCTGGATCACATGAGTCTTCAGCCGTTTCTGAGACAGACAACAGATGCTGTGATCCAGTAGTCATTGCCACTCACTGGGGGCTGCTGAGCTCCAGTAGCCTATAACAGCTACCAGATAATCAGTCATTAATTGTTGTCTTTCTCATGGAAATTGGCTTTTCTACCTGCCTCTTAGTTCTTTTCTTCCCAAGCTACAAGGCGCCGACCTGCCACAGAATCAGTCACAGGAGCACAGTTACCTAGTTCGTACCTAATGCAGAATTTAAGTGCTGCATAAGAAAACCTAAGTGATATATCCTTCATTTTTGCTATAACTACTTTTTCCAAAGTTTTTTGTGCAATGTGTGTAACACCCTTGGTCTGTTGCTCCTACATGTGTCACAAGAAAGAAAGAAAAAGAATTTGTATGCTACAAGAAAAAAACAACAACAAACAAACAAGCAAA
>NW_009192149.1:0-47977 GCF_000690835.1 Fulmarus glacialis | reverse complement strand
CCCCCCCCCCGCAATTTTACCTCGTGAGAGTGAAAACTCTTTTGTGTCTATCTTGTACGTGGGGAAGAATGACATAGTGCTGTATCAAGGTGCTTTTTAATATACTGACATTTAAAGTTTTTGATCTTAGCATTAACTTTTAAGAAATGTTTTTTTTTCCTGAGACTTACCTCAGTGAAAGTCCCAAGAGCAAAGTTTTCCTTTCCTCTTGCCTGCTTCAAAACAACTACACTTGGCTGTTGCTATTTTAAAATACATAACGGAACTGCACAACATAACCAAAACTATTTTAGAAAAGATTCTACCATTGGGGATCAACTTCAACAGTGCTTTTCTCTTAGTAATTCATACATTTTACAACAGGCAATTGTTTGTGGAGTCTGTTTGCGTACCAGAAAGACTAGCATTCCTTAAAGCTATTCCATTTCCATTGTCTCTTATTTTTCTATTGCTATTATTGCACCTTAGGTGCAATTGCTCTTCTGTCATGATTATAACCACTAGGTAAAATATAACTATACCAAGTATTTTTGATGAAGTCGAGGAGGTAGAATGAAGACATGCATCCAAAGGAATGCAAAGTAATAACTTAAAATTAACCAACTTGGAAAGTTTATTTTTTACAGTCTGAAAAGAGTAAGCCCAAGGCACACATTTTTAATTTATAAAATTCATTGTGGCAGAAAGATACTCAACATGATTTCTCCTGACACCAAGTAATCTCCAGGTGCTCAACTCCCTTCAAACTACAACTGCAAGGTTACCTGTGTGCCGTGTGCCCCGGGCTTGGAAATATCTGAGTAAATTTGGCAGCATCCTCTAGAGGTGAGCTAGCACATCAAGTTGGCTGTAAGGTTTTATTATTTAATTGTGCCTGACTTGTCTTTGCTCAATTGCTTCCCATGCCTGCAGCCTTCTTTTCAGTTCTCCAAAGCTGACATATTTATCTATAGCTTTTTTTAATATATACTTTAACCAGGGCGGGGGACGGGGGGGAAGTCATTTAGGAATCAGTCCCTGGTTTCTAATATTCTTAAAAGGCAAGGGTGGGAAATGTTATAGAGATGTTACAGTGTGTTTTCTGACTACATATAGGGAGAAGAATGGCAAGAATAGCTTCCCATCCCACAGAGTTATCTCTCATGTATTTGATGTACATTGATGTACCACAAAGATTTGATCTGTCGTCTTTTGTCAGTGGATGTGGTCATGGGAAGGGCTTCTGTAGAACTCTATAGAAGATTTAGCAGTTCAGTGGTTAAGGTATCAAATAAAGATGCTCTGGTTGGACACAGCAGAAATACAGGTTCAGACTGAAGCTCTGTTAAGTGCCAAATCATGTGAAAATAAAATGACATATGTACTCCTTCCCAGTAAAATAAACTGGGTGTTCATCTGTAGTCTAATGATCCAGCTTAGTGAGGTGCTGAGAATCCTCAAATACAACTACCTTCGACTGGGCTGCTCATCAGATTCACACGGCTAAAGCACATCAGCATCTGTAACCAGCAGCATACCATTGATACTTTCAGCATCATGTATCCGCTGCATTTGATTTTGAACTGGTGAGGTGTCATTCACATCAGCAGCCGACTGCTAACCAGTACTGCAAGATTAGGTCTAGAAGGAACCAGACCATTTTGCCATGCAAATGCTCACTTAACAAGTGGCCACAGACAGCACCAATGAGAAAGACTATACAAGACTAACCTGTGGTTGGATACTGACTTTGAGATTAGGGAAAAAACTTATAAAAGTTTTTTAAATCTTTGGTAAATTCCTCGTTTCACTGTCCTCTTTTCTAGTAACGTTTTTCTTTTTTTTTTTTCTAAATCTAAAAAACAGTTAAAGGCACAATAATTACAAAGCAAGATTTTCACATTTGCCATGCTTAAATGCTGTCTGGTAGATTAGTATTAACATGTTCCAGATTTGGCATAATTGTCTACAGTAGACTTAAACTAGTGTTTGAAGGTAACTTGGACTGCTTCACTGTACTGCAACAACAGACCTGGAAAATAGTGTACTGCAGTGGGAACCGTTTGGTTGAGTTCCCAAGGGTGCTCTGACATCAGCACTTAGATTGAGGCCTACACATGATCCACAGTTTATACTTGGCAAATTTGCTGACGAAACATACCCTAACTCTTAAGCCCAAATGCCAGCTGCATTTCAACCTGTCAGGGAATTTAGTTAAAGTGGAAAATGTGAAAACTAACTTACAAAAATTTCATAGGTAGCAATTTCTTTTCTCTCCCTCCTATGCTTTCTTTCTCTGTCATCCAGAAGATGGCTGTGTTACTGAATCCTTTGTTTCGTGTTTATCCCCTTATTCTCATCAAATCCCTACTAAGAGCCTTGATAATGGAAGTTACTGCCATCCTAGCAAACATGGATTCCTGATCCTCTGTTAGAAACATCAATCTGTTAGAAACTTTTTTTGTTTAATAAAAAGAATATTGTCTTTGTGTTTCCATTGCAAACACCCCCTCACCCCCCCAGTCTGAAGCACCAAAGCCTCAGGCTTGTAAAATTTATCATTTCATATTTATTATGAGAGAATGGTAGCACTCATTATTGACAACAAGCATGTGAGCTGATAACAAATAGGACACCTGGCTGACAGATGAAGAAATACATAAAAGTACATAAGGATGAATGTGAGCAGCAGTAGAGTAAGCAAAAGTGGGATTCCCTACATCATTATCCTACTCCATGTTTACTTGAGTAAACAAGCAATGTCTTCCTATCTTGACTTTTTATGTCACATCACAAACACCCACAGGAAGGAGGTAGGGAAGGAAAGAAAGGGAAGGGAAAGGACTCAGTAGACATTACTGCCTTATGTCTTAAGAGATGGCTTTAAAATGCTGTTCACAAAACACCTCGTTCATATCCCCAGCTCTACACATGTTATTCATTTTGGAATTGGTAAGAAGTGGGAAGATTGCTCTTTCCACATAGCTACTTTATTTTGATTCCCTTAGATATATAGTTAATTGACTAGCAAATATCTTAATTTTCTTTGGCTTTGGAGTAACAACTATATAACATTTTTTCTAATTCAAACTTTTATTTTTTTCTTTTTTGCGGTTTCATCAGTTCTATAATTTCCTTTGTTTTTTTAGGAATTTTTCTATTTGTCATCCGTGCTTTATTTATCAATATCTCCAACTTAATAACTGAGCTGTAGAAGTATATGTTTACTGTCCAATTCTAATAAAAAAACTGTGGCCTTGCTAAGAGGTCTTACTAAAGAACTACAAAGATAAAAGAGCACACACAGTCTGTGGATTAATGATACGTTAGCACAAACTATTACAGAATTTCATAAAATAAAAAAAAACCTGAAACAACTCAAGGGCATTCAAGATACACAGTTGGAGACTTTAACCCTTTCTTCTCTGACTGCCATGAACCTTCTCCTGTGGTTGCCCAGGTCCTGCTGAATCAGGGAATGCTGTGCCTGGAGGGTAGCATGTTTGCTCTTTGTTTAGGAGTGCAGACTGCATGTACACTATCTGAGGTTTTACCACAGAGAACAGAACCAGGAGCCGTCTTCTCCTTCAAACACGTCTCAGATTTTAAAAGCTCATAGCTTAGCAGACACATCTCAGTCAGTATGGCAAAATAAATCTCCAGTAGCACTATCCCAATAGTTGGCTTGCCTGTAGCAAACTGGTTAGCTATGGTCTAGTAGCTCTCCACCCTGTGATGGCTACCCATTCCTTTATTGTTGAAGTCCCCTGACAGTGACATTGTAAGATCTGTGCAAGCTTTTTGGTTAGCTGGGTCTGATTCTTCACACAGAAATTCTGTGTGATCATCGTGTGATTGCAGAAATAGCATATTCTGCCACCTTATGCCAGCTTTTCCAGCCAAGAAATGTCACTTTGCAGTTGCTGCTAGAAATGGAGAACAATGGGAATCCACATCACTGGAAACTTACCATTCATGTTTTTGCTTCCACAGCAGGAAGTCTGGCAGTTTGTGGCTGTGACCATGCTGGATGTATTAATGATCCCCTTGACTTTCATCCCAGAGGCCCTGCAGCAACCGAAACCTCTCATGCTACATTCCCAGTTCCTTCACGTTGCTAAGACCACTCCAAACTGAGCAGTACAGCTTTGAAGGGGCTCATGACTTGTGACTGGGATTTCAGAGGACAGAGAAGTATCAAGTACAAACTCATTCCTGGAAAGCTTCCACCTTGATAGTGTGCATAGCCTCATCTGGGAAATAGGGCTCCAAAATCGACACGTTTGACAAGGGTTACAGGATGAAACAGAAGTAGGGAGAGAGAAACATCTGGGTTTGGGATTCTTTCAAGTGAGTTTGTGTCCATACTAAACTGTTGGGACAGACAAGCTTTTTTTTTAAAGACCACTATTAATCCCCATTTTGTAACGAGTTGTGCTTGAAGTAGGGTTGTTTGAATTCACTCCTGGCCCTTCCCCCACATCTCTGACCCTTAAAGAGGCTGAGTCCTGGAGAGAATTTTGTGAAAGTATCTTTCCTTTCTAGAGCATCCTAAATTTAAATTGGAGGGGAGGCAGTATTGTGTAATGGCAACTTTATGAAAGCAAAGTTATTTTTGCATTATTACAACTAGGTATGCTTCTATTCTTTCTGCAGTGCCAACATTAGTTGGAGGAATGAAAGACTTGAGATGTGCAAAATTTTCCCCAAGAAAAACATGCACATATATAACAAAAACAAAAACGAAGAAGATTTATATAACTAATCAGGTTTTTAAAAATCATTACTGAGCATAACTAAATTTCCTCCTCTATACACATCTCAACCTTTTTACAAATAATTTTGAAGTAGGTGTATGTAGGAGTAAAATAAGGTTGCATTTTTTAGCAGGAAATTATTTAGTTTAACTGACCTACTAATTATCTGCAAAAATTTAACTTCTGCATTTGAAATACAAATTCCCCAAAGTAATCTTCCGGGATTTAGGCCAATTATAGACTCATTAGCATTTGTCCTCAGTCTCATAAAATTAAGGTGATAGGTAAGAAGAAGAAAAAAGTAAGAGACAAAGAAAGCAGTAAAAATAGACAAGTTTCTCAGCCATGTGTTGGACTTTCTTTGTCAAATTATTAATAATTCTCTGCCTTCTCCTTCCCTTCCTCCCTGTCTCTCTCTTCAGTAAATCTGATAACTCGTTATTATTTCTGTGGGAAGTCTAGTGATGACAGAAATTAGTTACAAAATCACCTAGACCTCATGCTCCTCTAGCAGCAAAATGAACACTATGTAATTACCAATATTTCCAATAGAATTGCTGAAAAATTTTGTAAAGTTTCTGATAAAAAACTGAGAACTTTCCAGTATATATATATATAACTGTGAGGAGGAGGTGATAAAGGAAGCATTTGATAAAAAGCAGAGACTATAAGGAGCTACAAGAAAATAAAAAGTTTAGCTTAATAGTAATATTTTAGATCAGTTTTTATTTTACTTTAGTAGTTTCATCAATTTACAGCAATCATGTGCCTGTTCAGAAGTACCTGTCTTATTTGCTTAAGCCAACTGACTAGCTGCCTGTAGACAGTGTCTGGTAGGAATGATGTTTCAATTCTTCTGACACAGTAGCAAGTGAGTTTCCTATTTGTATCTAAGTACCAGTTGTACACCTTGTTCTTTTTTAAATTTAAAAATTCAAATTATTATAAATTGATACTTTGCAAATATCTAAATTTGAGTTACTGGAAAACTGCAGGCATTTGTGCTGGTTTCAGCATTTCCATTAAGCAAGAATATTACACCGTGTGCTACATAGGGAGATAGTTTATGAAATGGTATGACACCTAGAATCATATAGAAAAGAAATTAAATTTCTATATAATTTATTTTCTAAAGAGGCTTCATCTACCAAGCCAATTTTTATGTGCGCTTTTTTTTTTTTTTTTAACTCCTCATTTCTGTTTTTTTCCTAACTTTATCCATGAATAAACCTACATTGGTGTAATACTGGAGTCAATCACTACACTATCATTTAAACCTATATTTGTGAAACTGATTTGTGAAAGACTGTGAATAAGTGGTTGCAAACATGGGAGAGGGGGATTGTTAGTAAAGTGTAACAACTTCTAGATTTTGTTAGTCCATTCCATATTTCCTAAATTCTTTCAGCTTTAGCCAGCATTGAGTGGCTTTTACAACTTTCTGTCTGGGCTAGTCATACAAGCAACTACACTAACGCAGGCAGACCTGCACTAGCTTTTAACTGGCACTAGTATAAAATTATCTACAAAGCCTGGCACAGATTAGTGATGAAATATCCACCCAGTTTCTCCAATGAGTTTTAACTTCTCTGTTGATCTCCGTGCTGCTACAGCCTGATATGCTATATCGTTATTACGAATGTAGCACAGACATATAAAATTAAATCACACAGATTTCTGCAGAGCATCACCTGACAATCTTGCAGATGAGTATGTGCTGTGGACATTCTGGCCAGTGAAAAGACACAAGAATTGTTTCCTGTGATTCTCCATTCCTCTTAAAAATAGGCCAAACAATCTCAACTTTGGTATAATTACATTGAGTCAACACCTCTTAAGGGATGCTTATGTCTTATTTAAAAAAAAAATAATAAAAAAAAGGTCCAGTGAATAAAACACTGATTTCCAAAGGTGGCATATAGCTCAGCTGGACATCAGACAATCTAAACTGAACTATTTTCACAGTTTGATTTCAGTCTCTGCATCCAATGTAACATGTTATTTTGCTTTGCAAGCAAAATACATTTAAAATTTAGGTCTGCTCAAAGAACAGTTAACTTTAAGGGATTTTTGATGCTCAAAAATTTGTATTTGCAATGCAGTTCTCTCTATACTTCCATGGTACAAAATCTCATGTTTCTAAGGAGATAATCCCCAATAGATTTGCAAAACCAAAACCTGTAGCAGAACCTTACCTTTACCTCAAACTGGTATATGAAGACAAAAAAAAAAAAAAAAGTAGAACAGAACCACAGTTTAAAAAATGGAAAATAAAATTCAGCATGTGTCACAGAATACTTCAGGTGGCAGCTCAGTGGCTGACAACACAGTGTGCAAATAAGTGATTTGCTTTAAAAAGGTCTGCAAAAAAGAGATATACCTCAGCTGAAGTTTGGAAGCTTCTTCCATTTTCATCCTTAAAAATACAATAAGGTTCATATTTTGCTTATGTGCAGGAAGTAAATACCATTAAACCCACAATTTTATACCTTTCTCTATTTGGAATCAAAGGTAGAAGGTTTTGTAACATAACCTTTTCACTAATCCTTAAAAAGAAGCAAAAGTTAGCTGTTAATGAGCTTCCAGATGCAGAGTGACTTTAATGCTTCCTGAGTCAGGATCTTTTGAGAGTGATATCAGTATATGATTTTCAACTGTGTTTCCTCAGATATTGTGTTGACTGAATGATTCACTCTTAAATTGCTCTGCCTGAAAAGTGAGAATAATTCTGCTCTTGTTGGTCTTTTTAAGTCTACCGAATTCAAGTCATGACTGACAGAGCCCGTAGGGATGGGTACGTACTTGTGAACAGATAGACAAGAATAAAATAATGCCTGGGCAAATTGCTGTGGACTGGATAAGATCTCCCCTAATCTGAGGCCATTCTTAATTGAAATTAAATTCAGTCATTTAAAGGAAACAAATGTTCACATGTGTTTCATATCTTTTGCTTTCCAGACCCAGAAGAATTGAAATACTGTAAAGGAACAGCTCCTGCTTGTAGAGTTTCTGGAAGTGAGCACTTCTCTTTCCTGAACATTCAGGAAAGTTAATCAGAATGGCAAACCTGGTTAGTTTAATGACATTAACCCCTTATTTGGAAACTTAGGGAGTTAATAAAGGTAAGTTAAAACCACTTTAATCTTAAACCAGTGTCCACACAAAGATTTGGTGAAGATAACCAATCAATTTTAAATTCACACCCCAACTTAATTTGGATCGATTTTACTGAATGTCCCTGAACATAGCAGAGGTGTTATCCTAGTAGAGAACCTGATCTTCTGATATTTTCAGCTTATAGTGACACAAGATGTTCAGGCAAAAACCTTGATGAATGTAATTTGGACTGAAATCTGAACGTAAAGCTTTTGAGGGTCAAACCTTCCTATCCTGTTTGAAAACAAAACAGAACAAAACAAAACAAAACAAAACAAAACCTTGTAATGCTATAAGAGAGAAATTGAAACCATCTGAACATATAGCCTTTTCTTTTTCTTTCTTTCTTTCTTTTTTTTTTTTTTTTTTTTTATTAAAATCAGGATCTGCTTTCTTTTAACCCCATAGAAAATTAATAGTGGCCTTTTTAAGAGAGGTCCTGAATGCTTATCACTCACTTGAGCTCTATGGGCTACACACCAGAAATGAGACTTTGGGTGTTAGGAAGATTTACACTCAATAAATCAACATTTGCAGAAATATTCCTTTGCATATGGCAATTATTTCAATTAGAAGTAACTGTCCTCATTATAATCTCTCACGTGCATTTTCCCTCCTTTTAAAAGATGGATATTTCAATTAGATACTGTCATATAAAAACAATAAATATTAAATCCTGTTTTCACATGGGACACAATCTTTTACTTACTAGCTTGGGAGCTTGGAGATGTGTAAATGTAAGCTGCCAACTAACTTGCAGGTGTAATGAAAATGGAGGTTTCTTTCTTAGTTTTGTAAGTATGCTGTAATTCACTATTTAAATATATGAATGGGAGACTGAGGTATATGTATATCTAGCTCAGGGTGCGATACAAAACACATAATACTAAATTCAGCCAATTTACATGCTCTAATTGTCACCTTGCAACTTCTGTAATGTATGACTAGATTTCTGTTTATTAAGAGAGCAAAAGAGTGATTGTATCCAAATATCAGAGATGATGCTAGAAGACACATGGATCAGCAAGAAGATGGAAGGAGAGTAAGGAAGTTGTTCTATCAGGAAGTAGTTTCATATCAGGAAAAAATATGGTATATGCCCTTATAAATTATGCCTCAGAAATATGAGCTTTAACTATAAGTGCATAAATAAGCATCTGATATTTTCATTTAATTCAAGGCACTTCAGGAATGTGGCAGGGTTAGAAAAGTGCAAGAAAGATGGGAGAAATAAGACTAATGAAGTGTAGCCTTACAGCATACCTGTTATTACGTATCTCTAAACTTGCATCAAGTTAACAACAGAAAATATAAACAAAGATACTGTCTCTACATTATTAATTAAAATTAATACATTTGGTTGGTTGATCTTCGTTGGTCAAAAAGGGAAAGCATGGGAATCTTTAAAGAAAACTCAATTCAATCTACTCAATCCAATCTTTACAAACTGTGTTAAGTTAATGAAAAAGGAAGAGTTCCTAATTTAGCAAAATATTCTCCCTTAAGGAACATATTTTGATTTTAATATAAACCAACATAATAAGTCACAATTATTAAACAAAAATACTAATTTATCCAAGTCCAAATTTATATCATTACTGTTGAAGACATTTGGGAAGAATCAGAGAAAATTTAATAATGAAACACTTTGAATCCAGTGAAAAATTCCTAGTGAAATAATTCTTGAAAATAGAAATGCTTCACCTGAATCTATGATGGATTTGAGTCATCATTGTTCCAACAGTAGGAGGATGGAAGAACCAGGAGTTATTAAGGCTTGACTAAATGGTGTTTGCTGGTAGTGATCTTTTTCGGTTCTGCTATTTATGAACATTTCAACAGAAAACACTTCAGTTTAAAGAGAAGGGTTTGTATTACTTTAGTTTTGCTTTACTAGAAGAGTGAAGGTCTCCAAACATTAAAGTAGTAGATAACAAAAAAGTGCTTTCTGCAACCAGAAGTAGCAGTAAGTGTTCAGAAGTAGCAATAATCATTATGAATTCATAGTCCCTGTGTTCCAAGTGTATGAAATACGAATTCTATGTAGCAGAACTGTATTCATCTGAGTGGTATATAATCAGCTTTACTATCTGCCATAAACTTTGTATGAAATCACTATGCTTTTTAAAAAAGTAAAAGAATATATGAGCACTCTGCAAGTTTTCCAAAACTACTTTTGCATAAAGCTCAGAAAGCTTAGAGGACTCTCCTAACCTTGACCACAGAAAGCGTATCAAATATAACGTGTATTTGGAGACTAAGAGGAAAAAAACAAGAAAGCTTTTGCTTGCTCCTTCCTCTTCTTCTAGATTCACTAAGGTTGTATGCATCAGTACGTAATCAGACAGAAGAAATCTTAACCCGTCAATGGTATGTAAACATATTTATGCAATATTTGTTGAATTTATTCCAGCACCTGAGGCACTGATTATGTTGAGTGCTCTGATAAATGGCCCAGCAGGTAGTCTAAGTTACATTGCTGCCTGTTCTCCACTGGTCCTCTCCCATTGCCTTGTAGAAAGCCAGTCCTATTGCACTGTGAGATGTCCGTGGGGAGCTCCTTCAGGTGATCACCTTTCGGCTTCTGAAGCTAAACCTTTGCCCTGGAAAGCAGACCCACTATTTGATTCCCCTGCACCATACTACCACCACTACTACATGTTGCAAAGGCACATGGATTCAACCCAGACCACAGACTGTTCACATTGTTATTTCCCAGAAGAACATGGTAATAAAACTTAAATTTCCTCACACTGGAAACAGAATTTCATATCCTTCAGGTCTGCTGAGAAAATTCGAGCTAGGGTTAGGGACTGGTAAAGCCTCAGAACTTTTAGTGGATGATGATGGATGAATGGAAGATGTAGCATATGATCTGGATGTGTGAGCAGAGCAATGACTGATGGGAAAGGGCTCATACTTTGTGCAAAAAGCAGAAATAGAGAGAGAACTAATCTCAGCCATGGATTATAATGGGCAGTCCACTACTGTCAAATCCATGCCATCTGGGCTGTTGCATGACGTCCTTGGTTTCTAGAACAGCTTGCTCCGCTTCCTGTGATGATAAGGATTTATGACTCAGTGCTTATTCTTTGGGAGATAAAGTGAATGATTATAGCAGCACCCAGGGATGCACCAGCACTAAGCCTTGATACTTGGGTTCCTAAAGCTGTTCATGAGCCATCTCACATTGCAAAGTCATTCTGTTTTATGAAAAACTGCCAAAAATAATGCAGTTGTAATTTGCAAAATTGTTGTTGTGAAAGGAATATAATTTTGTTATACTTCTGAGATCTGGCCTCTGTTTTCTGCAGAAGTGTCTCAACATGACCACTGCCCTGCCTAGGGCCTTGCTAACATTTCCTCCTTTTATAACCTAAGCAAATACATTTCAGTTGCGTCCTCTCTGTCAACAGAGCCTCTGCCATCTTACAGTCCACCATATCCCAAAAACATTAACAAAATAACATTTTTTTTAATTGAAAGGAGCGTGCAACATGCATGCTAAGATATCATAAAAAGTGCAGAGTAAAACAGTTTTAGACAGAACTATTCACAAGCTGCTACAACTTACTTACCAACTCTCGTGCTATCCCACTGAAGGTGAAAGAACTGCCTTTATAAGTAGAAGAAACCAGCATGTGTTATGGGTTTAGGAGAAGTATGACAGCCCATCCCTTCCCATTTCCTCTGAAAAGTATGATTCCAAATCCTTTACCAAAAAGTTGTGCACAAATTTCTTCTTGCCCCCAAAAGTCCCCATGTTCTCTAAGAGCAGTAAGGTGGACTGTAAGTTTCCCAATGACACCAAAAAATAGGCTGGAGTGGCCGTGGCAGAATATATGTAATGTGAAGTAACAATAAATGAGGATCGGATGGTTACAGAATGTGTAGAAGTTGCCAGTTTTCCATTTTGCCTTTGTTTTTTCTTTTTTCTTTTTTTTTTTCTTTTTTTTTTCTTTTTTTTTTTTTTCATTTTTGGAAGTAGCAGAATGTGAGGGAATCTGGACACAAGTTTGCTTATCAAAGACATCCAGGGACCTGAGATTTGGAGCATTAAAGATTAAAAAAACAAAATAGGGAAGAAAGGCCTGGAAAATTAGCTTATGGAAGGACTATTCAGACCAGCTGCCAGGAAGCAGGAATAAAAACTCCAAAATGTAACTAAGCCATTCTGGATCAAACTTAGCTACACAATTATTCACAAATAAACGTCACCCAGAAAAGGTGTCTTATGATGCTTTTTGCACAGAGATTTGCAAACTGGTCACTTTATTCAGATAGTCTTAGCCTATAGCAAGATGTTTTTACATCTGTCGAATATCTAATCTTCTAGAGGATTATTATTAATAATATTATTTTTAGGATGCATCTGGATTTGTTCATATAAATTTGAAATTGGGCTTTGTGATTCAATACCTCCTTTATTATCCTCCATGCATCTTTTGGCCTATCTCGGTTGTAAATTGCTAACACTAACCTTTTCCTTAATTCTGTTCAAACACTATTTCAGTGAGACTCAACAGCTGTCCTGGAAAAGGACTAACAAGATTATTATCCCCACTGAATTCAAACAATTGGGTCACATGGAAAGGGTCAAGGGGAGATTTTTCTGCCTTCTTCCTACTTTTTCCTTTAATAGCAATGAAACTGCTCCTTTAAAGATTAGAATAGTACAGAGGCAAATCTGGGTTCCTCTTTTGTAGATGACACCTGCTGTGTAAATCAGGTGCTGTGAATCTCTTCCTAGAGATGTTTATTTCACTGAATAAGTACAAACTTTTAAGTACTCTGGTGTTAGGCACTCTAATATCCACCCCAGTTCATTAAATGCAGAGCAAAACTGAAGAAAGCCTAATGAAAATTGTTATAGACATGAAAATAAGGTAGCAAACAAAACTAAGATCTTGCTACGAATAGAGGCATTTCACTCAGTGGCAGCTTTGACACTTTAGAATTGGAATGCTGCAAAGCCATTTGCTGAGTAACAAAACCAATATTTGGTCTTTTCCCATCAGAAGGGAATAGCAATTGGTTTCTCTACTTTAGCTTACCTAATTGGATTAGTGCCCTGCATACCTCATTGGAAATATTTAACTCTTTCAGTCAAAGCTGTGTTAACATACTGGCCAGGGATTCAAAGAGTTTGAGTTTGCTATAACTTACTTTCTCACTTTCTTCTTCTTCATACTGTACTAAATGAGCACATGTCTCAAACTCTTCTTAAATATTTGTTTGGCTCAGAGGTGATTGGAAGTCTTCTGGGATTTGGTACTACTGCCATCTGCCTCATGTAAAGTCAGAACAATTTCTGAGATTGTTCACTTACTCATGGCATAGCAACAAGCCAATTCTGGATAAGTATTCAGAGAAGGCAGCTAAAATGATATGACTGTATTTCACTAACTGATTTTGAGTGAAGAAACAGGTATTTCTAAGAAGTAAATAGTAGAATGATGTCCAGATTGTCTGTAGTGTTATTGTTTTAAGTGAGTTTCCAAAACAATAAAAGTCATCTGCTAGACTGGAATGCTATGAAAAACAAACAATCTCTTCACAATGTTTTGGTTCCAAACTTGACTGAAAAACTGAAAGCTACTCTGAGTAAATAAATAGCTGAAAGTTAATCAACAAACAAATTCAGCCACCGTGTGAATCAAAAAGTCAATCTGTATATATCTGAGGGTTAATTAGAATATAAGGGATAGAATGACAAGAAGCAAGCACATAGGAATTGTTTATAATGTCTGTTGTTGAAAATTAAAAAGAACAGAGTAAGTGATATTTATGATAATCACATCTATCAAAAGATAGTAAGTCAAAAACTTTTTTTCTAAAGACTGGCAGAGGTGAGTGTAGTTTAAGACTTCAGAAAGGACTGTGCACATCAAAGGTGATATATTCTGGAAAACTAATTGTAAACTTTTTTAGCATTGCTGAAATTGAGTGACCTTTAAAATCTGAATTTTCATTTTGTCAAATCAGGCAGTCAATTTAAAAAAATATAAAAAGAACTACTTAATGATTAATACATCTAAAATTTTTTTCTGTTTGGCCATTTATATATTATCTGACACAGTTTACATAAAGTAACAAAACTCACACAGTTTATGCAAGCGAGGTCTTGAATCCTGCAGCAGCATGTATTGAATTCTGAAGCTGTTTTAACAGATGTAGGCAGCTGTGTGAAATGTTTATGAAGTCATACATTATCCTTCAGAAGCAATTATAAAAGTATTACAAAAATGAAAATACAGAATCATTGCCTTTTATTTGTATAGCAACTAACATCTGATGGGACTTAGGCTCATACAACGATGTACCCACAAAACTAACTTGGAAATAAGTGATATGAATAGCAGAAATTTCTGGTTTCTGCGTGAAGATAGCAGAGGAAAAGGCAGCTGCTAACCCAGTACAAAGCTCCATTATGGCTTTGTATCCCCATGTCTCAAGTTTTTAAATTTTATTTTATTTTATTTGTTTGGTTGGTTGGTTTATTTTTATTTGCCATTACACAGCTTCTGAATTGCACCAAATTCCTGTCCAGCTCATAAGCTAGATTCCCAGGAGAGTGCCTCTGCATGTCTAGGAGCCTATATGTCAACCCACTAATGGATTTTACCTTGCAGTACCCTCAAAGAGTATTTCAGTCCTTTTTGGGCCATTGGTGCAATCTACTTATGCTGTGGTCTTCCATGTGAGGATGGAAAATTTCAGCAATTGGGGGATTAGTCTGGGATTTGGGAAATAAGCATTCAGTTTCTCCCTTCGTCCTGTTAACATCTGAAGCAAAGCAGTTGGTTTTCCTGTGACCCAGGGAGTTAAAACAACCAGCTGGAGACTACACTCCAATCCTTCCATATTTAAGTGCCTCAAAGAATGACGTTGTTATATTGTAAGGATAACTCAACATCAGATAGTAAGCATCTGATATTTCAGAAAAATCTGCTGATTGCCTGCAAAATTTTTCCTTCTGTGAGAGAGGGTGCAGACTTCCCTTGTAACCCTTACCTTCTCCTATCTTTCTTCCTCTGGTGATAATATTAAGGGAAGTGGTTGGGGGAATCCAATGTGAAGAGAGAAGACAAAATGATGAGCAGAAAAAATAATTTAGAAAAACAGCAAACATTTTTGTTACTGTAAAAATTAATATAGAAAGACAGTTATGAGAAGACATGCTTTGCAATAGACTTCTTATGTACTTTTTGGGGCAAGCTAATGATTCAAAAATATATATATTATCCACTTCATTTCAGATTTTCTTAAATGATGCTCTTTGGATAGAAGTCACACACACAAATTTGCAGATACAAGAAATCAAGTTTTTCTGAGAAAACAAGGTGGAAATCGTATCCCAGGCTGACTTCTCTCTAAAAACGATTTTATTTCTTTGTCTTTAACAGACAAGAACAAGACACGAAATGCCACTTGTGTTTCTGTTGCTGTTGAATCACTTTATGATTGAGAAACTTAACATAGCATACAACTCCTCTATAATATTTTTGCTCTCTGTTTCAGATACTATTCAGGTAATGCCACTTCATTATTTTTATTTAAAAGCGTATTACTAGAATTTATGGCAGATTAGATCCTAGTCACAAAAAATAAATACCGAGGCACCATCACCAAATAAGACTGCTGCATTATTCCTACTGTCAGATTAAGGTATTCAGCACTCTAATAAAACTGAAAAGAATGAGAAGTGACCTGACAGAACTGCGCAATATAGCTACACATTTTGTGTGTTGCTAAAAGTCGTAAAACTTGGATTCTATCAGCAGTCTAGCAGCCTGTTAGCTATTATCACTATTCTTGTGCAAGTTCATTTTTTCGAAATAACGCTTAATTCAACTGACTGAAAATGAAATCCACAAAACTATATCTCTTATTTTTATTCCCTATGACAGTTCAGCACTTCTATTGTTGGCATTTTCTGTACAGCAAGCTGAGCAATGACTTAAAGTGGCATGCAAAATGGAGCACAACCTGGTTCTACACATAGCTGCATTTTTGCCAAGTACCTCATAATTTGACATATTTCACACAGACTTTTATCAAGTGCTCAATTTGCATATTAAAAATTTGCACATCTAATATATGTTTCTAGACAAGCCTGAATATTAAAAAATAAAAAGCCATTTCCTACATGTATTTTTGAAACCTCTAAGTTACCTTAGAAGTTAAAATACAGTAATGGCAAAACTGATGTTATGCCAGCAAGTTTTCTCACTGGGAAAGACACTTAAAATTTCAGATCCCTTTCCTCTTCCGGCAGATGATGTATTTGGGTCTGTAGAGACTCATCCCCTTGGCACATGATCATCAGGTCCAATTTAAATTTGCCAACATTTGCTGCTCACTTAAGGCCACTCTCAATGAACAGTAGCCAGAGCTATGTGCTTCTGCTGCTGGCAGTTAGAAATCCCAAGCATGCTGTTTCATAAAATCCATCAGAAGCACCACCTGTGTCTGATTTATTCACTCCTGTATTGACAGTGCCCAGGTTTAGGAGAATGCTGCATAGAAACATTTCCAGAGGTTACAGAAGCTCCAATGGCTCTTTGGAAAGCAGGTGGGCTGTTTTGGCATCTTATGCTTTTATATAAAAAGACACAAAGAAACATTGCTATTCAACTACCCATGTTTATTGAACAAAGTCTAGCTACATATTTCCACTGGGCTATCTGGGTTCTGGCAGCTTTGACAAGAGTTTAACAGGGAGGGTCCCACACCTTTTAACAGAGTTAAACAGAGTTTAACAGAGGGTCCCACCATGTTTCAAGTTTTCTAATCTATTCTTTTATTATGGTAAGCCAGGACATAGACTGAATTTGTGGTTAGCCTTGACAGAGAACGTGTTGATATTCTGACATATGTATAAGCATTGACCAACTTTTCATCAGGAGGTGACGAAAAAAGTGCCCAGCACTTTTCTGGGTTATGGTACCTCTCTCCTAAGGTCATTTCACTACAGATCTGCCATATAACCAAACTGCATAAGTTCCCATCATGTGATGGTAGCTTCACTAAATGTTGAGCCATTTTAAAGGAGGAAAAAAAAAGAAGGGAAGAAGCCTAAATGTTAAAAGTAATCCACCTTGTTTGGTCAAGGTCAAAATACTGTTCACTGTATTGTGTAGAGTTTGGTCACTGCAGCTCTACATAATCCAGTGGACAGTATTGTGGAGGGTAAATCTACCTTGTAGTCAAAGCATGATTATAACTTTTGTTGTCAAAATGCAAACTACCTTTCAATAATCTAGTATAGGTGATGATAGTAAAATAGCTGAAAGACCAAAGAACTCAGCACAAGCTGAAAAACCATCCTTGGGATCCTGACCAGTGCTCGAGTAACTTGTCCACACCAAGTTCTGTGCGGTCATGTCCATACTGCTCTTGGTACCTAGGCCAGCTAGTTTAAAACTAACTTGACTATGTCTCTACATTTTCCACATTGAAGTCATCAGTCTGCTCATTCAGAAAAAAAAGTATACATTATGGATCTTATGAAAATAAAGTTGACTTTTTTTCCATGTCTCTGTTCTCTTAGCACCAATAAATAACTAACACTGCTAATAAGCAGAAATGTGTTATCAATGTCATCTCTGTAGCACCTATGAAGAAAATTTTTCAAATCACTGTGCCCTCTCAGTCTGCTGAAGTATGAAAATAATGAATGATTTGACAAAATATCCATTGTAAGTTAGAGAATAAAACAAAATCTGCTGGTTTGATTTTATTGGATTTTCTTTAAAAAAACTGTGATTCAATACATTTCACTTTCAAATAAACAAAACCCATGTTTTATATGTGGAGATAGATCCAAAGATCAAATGAAAATAAGGTTTAAGTGATCATACGTTCTTTTCATTTATGCTGTTCATTTTATTATCTGCTAGCTCCCTCTAATATTTTTTAGAATGTGCTGGTTAATTACAACCAAACCACAGAAAGATAGAGGAAGAAAAACATTAGTTTTGTATTAGGTTTGTGTGAACACAAAACAAGGGAAAAAGGAAAGTCCCACACTGCAGAAAAGTCTGCTTCAGGAATTTTGCCCTGTTTATATGTCAAGCAATCCACACAGAGTTCATCCTTGAAACACAAATCCAGAGGGAAAAAATGTTCACACGGGTGCAACTGCTCACTTAACCATTTATTTAAATGTTTACTTTGCAGCCTTTTGAAGATCACAGATAATTGCTGTGTAATATGCAGTCCCTTAGAATTATATCCTTGTAAAAGGTTACTCTTTAGAGTAGCATGACTCTGATTTAACTTTCATAACTGCAGTTCTTTCTAGCATGTCATGTTTAACTGACTTTTTTTTTTAAAACCAGTAACAGATTGCAATGCGGATTGCACTGCTGTTCTACAGCCAGTTAAACACTGATTAGCTCACAGCTGAATGTTTTTAATAACACTTGCTCATTTCCTTATAGTGTCAGATTTTAATTTCAAGAATAAATAAACTGTGTTCTCGACCTAATTATTTGCTTTATTGCAAAATAGCTTAATTGGTTTAGAGAGATTAATGTATTGGTTAATTTAAATATTGCTTCATATTAATAATTCTATCAAATGACTAAGAAGGCATTATTACTTCAGAAAAAAAAGATTGGTGTGATGTTTATTTTAAATCCTAAAGGAGCTTTACTGGTGTTCCTAGGGTAACCGAACTTCATAAACGCCACTATGCCAAGCTATGCAACTCATGGGATGTCATCCATGTTAGCAATAAGAAATCTGAAAATTATTATATTCCTAGGATTTCAGAGGTCTGTTATTAATCATTGCTAACTGATATAGAAGCTTTTTTGTTGCTCATCTGTGCACCTACACCTATTTCTGTGATTATTAGTTTCTAGAAAAACACTTTTTGTGTGGATATATTTATGAATGCTAGGATGCAAGATTCTGATCCTACAAATAAACATGCAATGTTATACATGCATACTGACATGTAGTTTGAGAGGGTTTATCAAGTACATTCCATACTGCTAGTAGAATGAAAACTCAATGTGGCCTTAACTGTGGCCCAGGTTTTTTGACCACTTAAAGCTCTTGTCCCTTCTGCAGGTGCGGCTAGTTCAATACATGTACCAATTTCTCTTGTTGGGATAAAAGATGCCAGTGGTGTATCTAAACACAACAGAGTTGTGAGCTTCGCATACAATTGCAGTAACAGAAATTTATTAATGTCTTCAAAGAAACATATATTTATAAGTTTACATTATATGTATATATTTCAACATATATAGAAGAAGATTCTAACTTCCTTTGCAAAATTAGATAATTTCCACTGTTCTACACTTTATCAATTACTCTTGCAGGGGAGCCACAGATGTGAAATTTTTTAAAAGAGGGACACATTGCATGCTGAATGCTGGTGAATTGCATCGATGTGGGTATGAACCAAAGTTTTATTGAATCCATGGAAACTGGAATCTACAGTCATGGTAAAAATCCTGAGCTGAGGTGTAGTCCATATCAGCACGGATAACAATGCTCGCTAGTACTTTCCCTAAATCCCTCCCGCTCCCAACACTCCCACTTTCTTTTTGTTAAAACTGAAAAACGTCTGCCCTGCTCCTGGCTGGGGGAGTGGGATGGGCATTGGCTGCCAGGCCCAGGTCCCCTGACTCACCTGGGGAGCCCCTGGCAGCGCTGGTGGCAGGGCCCCTGGGAACCCCGCAGTGCTGTGGAGCCGCTAGCCCTCAAAGCATCATGGCATCACCACAGTGTCTCTCCAGCTACTAGGTGGGTACAGCGTGAGCTCAGTTTTGTCCAAGAAATTGAATACATACAAAATTAATAAAAAAATACAGATTCCAAAGTTCTCAGAAGCAAAAAAAAAAAAAAAAAAAATTTTTAGGAAATGAGTTGCTTGCCATAGTATTTTTTTAACCATTCTACATAATAGGATGACAAAAATCTCTCACTTTCTTTTTTTTCTCTAAGGTGTTTAGAAGTCTACAGAGATTTGTCAAATTCCATTATATTTCATAGAATTTCTCTGTAAGAATCACCTTCATGGACTCTCTTCCTTCTTCAATGTTTTTAAAGGATGTCAGACACATTCATTTTCATGTTAGCTTTCAGTTAAAGTTGTGCACTTAGGATTATTATTTTCTTTTTTTATGAGTCAATGAATTCAGTGCTGGCTAAACCAGGTTTTGTCAGCTGTTAATATTTCTATGTCTTTCTGGACTGTGAAGTGAGACAGTATTACAAATCACTGTAGGAAGAAAGTTGCTGGTACCCCAAAGGCCACATTTATGATCTTCCTAGTATTTGTTCTCCTTAACAAAAATAGAATTACTGGCAAATTTTCCTATGCAGAGGTTTCTGACTGGAAAGTGGAAAGATAATTTCTAAGTATAAGGACAAAGATGGCTGAGAAAGGATGAATGATATAGCCAAACACATTAATTTTTGTGCAAATATCAGTCTAAATTCTCCTTTCATTGTTAGAGTTACCGAGTTCAGAACATCACAGAATCAAATCCTAACTTTTTTTTAGTTTTCTGAAAGAATAATTTCTAAATTTATGTTTATTGGCACTCATCAGAAGCATTAACTGTGTTTCTTAGTATTAGCATCACAGAAAATAAACCTGTTGCATTTGAAAGTTCATAAATAACACAAAGTTGTTTACATTAATGTGTCCTGCACAATCATGGATAAAGTAAGACTTGAATTTTCAAGAAATATCAAAAGAAAGCAGGGCAGCCGAGTGCATAATTATCCAATTTGTAGAATTGTTTCTTTTCTAAACATGTAGTACTGCCTAATACCATGTGCAGTATGAAGAAAACTGTTTTTTATCATCTCCCATTAGCAAAGTACCAAGACATATCTATTTAGTCATTTGTAGATCTGGAGGGTCAGAGGGCAAGCCGTGTTACAGTATTTTGTGCCTATAGGTCCTCTGGATGATCTATCACAGTATTAACAGGAGATGAAATTACATATATTTTTCACAAAGACCCTTGTCCTGCAGACATTTGCATATCTGATTAACTTTACTGATCTGATTGACTTCTTGATTTCAGTGCAAACACTGATAGTAGGAAGATGTTGTGCGTACCTAACAACTTTGTTACACTGTTCCCAGAAGTGTAACTGCTGCATGCGAAGACATATCTCCAATAGATTTAATCCAGCTAATTCCAGGTACTGAGTGTAGTGGAATGGCAGCAGCCTGGACATCCTCTGCCAGCATCCTAGCCAGTGTCCTGTATTTGGAGTCAAAGGATGTGGTGGCTCGCTCTCACTCCAGTGCTTAGGAGTTAGGACAGTTACTCAATACAGAGGAAATGTGAATTCAGCTCGCAGACACACCTTATCCCTACAGAACACGAAACCATAGGCCTTTCCCAGGGTGTGAAGACATGTTTAACAGCTCACTGAAATCAACCTTAAGACTCCTTACATAGATCAAAACCACCATAGTCCTGCACCACAATGGGATGACCCAATATAAACCCACTTCATCAGTTCACATGAACAGAGGTTATCTTTTGGCCAGTTGGCTTACCTGGCTGGCAGGTAAGCCCCCACCCAGTTGCTCACTCACTTTTCGCCAGTGGGATGAAGGAGAGAATTGGAAGGTCAAAAGTGAGAAAAAAAAAAACAAAACAAAAAACCAAAACCAAAAACCAACTTTAAGATAGTTTAAGCCCTGATGTTGAAAAGAGATGTTCCCCGCCCCAGTTGTTTCACAGTCTGGGTAGGTTAGTATGGAGTTCCTTATTTCCTCTGTTATCTGAGCATGTTCATTTAGAAAAGAATATTATGATTTGTGTTGAATAAGAAAACAAACAAACAATCAGACAAGCCATTACAGTTTGACTTTTCTACTGCAGTATTCTTTAAAAAAGTCAAAATTTCTGCTCATTCCATAACAAAGGCACAGTTCTCAAACTAATTCACTAGCATAATTTTAAATATGACTCTACTTTTTTACAAATTATCGTAAGAACTGCAGAACCAAGATGCGTTTTAGCCCAACATCCAGTCACTGACAGTGGCCTGTAGAACATATCTAGACAACAGATATAAGAAGCTTCTCAAGTCTCATCCCAACCTCTGGAAGTTACAGGTCAGTTTAAATACTGGACTACAAGGTTTTATTACCAGTTTGCTGTTGTCATTAGCTGTGGTAAGACTAGATATTTTCGTAATTTCCCTCAACATAAAATTTTCTTTGCTCCAATTTAAGATCCCTAAAATGTAATGTTCTTATAACTATTCCTTTTTATTAAGAATAACAACTTTCTGTCATACCAACAGATGAAGACTGGAGAGAGTTCAAGAAAAAAATACATTTCTCAGCACCCAACCAAAGGATTCTGTACCAGGTCCAACCACAGAAAAAAAAAAAAATAAAGAAGGAAATAACATCAGAGGTGGCTGGACTTTATTCTTTTTCAAGAATAACAAGCATTTAGTCCTAGTTTTCTGAAGTGTTAGATTCTTCATGCAGCTCCAGTGAAGATTTTTTGTCAGCATAAAAAAAGCTTCATAGAATCATTTATGTTTCATAACTATTTATTCTCAATAATTATGACAGCTAATTAAAAAAAGAAGAAAACGCAAAAAAAAAAAAAACCCTATCTGTTCCAGATAAAAAGATGTGAGGAAAAAAATTTGGCTGCTTTCTCTGAAATACTGTCACCTCAGGCTTTGAAAGTGACATTCTCTATCAGGTTAGTACAGTGAATAATGACTCTGCATAGAACAGTGAATTTGAGGAAACTGGAGAATTTGAGGAAGCTGGATGAAGTTGTAATGTATTAATGAAAATTCTTTAGACACTCACATGAAATGTTTATTGCAGCTCATAGGTCTACAATCTTTTTTACAACACTAATATTTACTTAAATAATATCATGTTGATATCTCAGTTGCATTCATAAATTAAGGAAATATCCCTCTCTTCCCTCTCCTTCCTTCACTCCCTACCCTGACCTACCTACAGGTACCTTTATTTTCTTGGGAAGAAACAGAAGATGAAAATGTACTACAACCTAGGAGAACTTCTACATTCCAAAGAGTTTTATGTCACTTAATATACTCTTCATTCTTCCTTAACCATTTACTACCAAAGCCCATCACTGAAAAGCAGTATAATGTTTCAAGACTGCTATAAACATGAGAACTTTGATTAAATTTTATGACATTCCTTTCATTAAAAAACCCACTCACTCAGTAATATGCATGCTAGTAGATAGTAAACTTGCAAATGAACTTAAACCTCAAAATTGATTTAGAACTTCTTTGACCTCTTGAAATGTTTACTCCCCAAAAGAAGAAACTTTCTGGCTTAGGGCAGTGGTTACAAAACTTTGTTTATAGAATTGCCAAAGTCACAGTGCTCTGTTTCATGATCCCTTAGATACATGTTTGGTCTCAGACTAGTAGCTACAACCATTAGCCCAGTTGTTAGGAATACATAGCACTGTACATATTATCTTCTCCAGAAATCTTTTTTCCAGAAATGCAAAAAAAAAAAAAAGATTGAAGGAAAAGCTTATTTAGAGCTAAGTGAGGTTCACATTTATCAAAATGGAAAGAAAAAAGAACAAACTGAACTCCAGCCTAACTGACAACATGAAATTCCTAGAAGCAAAAGCATTCTGCAGAATAATAATAATAAAAAAAAAAAACAAAACAAAACCCAAAAAAACCCCCAGACATTTTAATATCTTACTTGTAGTACATTTACTACCATCCTGCTGTTATGATTTTATTTTAGAATGTTGTTGGTTTTTATTTTATATTTTTATAATAACATGAATTATGTTGTTAAAACCTAAGATCTTTTATAAACACTATTACTTGGCATCGAGTAAATTTATTGAAATTTTAAATAAACATTAAGCATAAGTAATGTGTGGGTGCCTGTGTGTAAAACTAAAGATGAAAGAAGTGGAATGACAACTTGCAATGATTTTCACCTAATAGAATCAGCTCTACCTAAAATAGGAGGAAAAAAAAAAAAAAGAAAAAGAGAGTTAGTTTAGAATCTAGAATATGTCTGTACAATGTACAGGGGACAGATACAAATTCATCCCTTTTGTGATCCACATATTTTTAAAAACTTCCCTTTCCAGGTTCCTTCATTCAACAGACAGCATGGCTGGACACTATTGATAGCTTTCAAAGTGCCTTTTATGGTCCAAAACTGATGGAACCATGTTACTACAATGACAAACCCATAGCGAAGCATAATATATAGTAAGCCCAAACTTATGCAATATTTCTTAGCTCCTAGCACAAGACCGTATTAAACACAGCTGGCTTTTTGGTTGGTCTAGAGCATAGGCAAGACAAGATCTTATCTGCCTTTAATTTTCCTTTAGTCATGATACTGATGGAATTAGTTGCATGCATTCATTAGTTATGAGAGAGTTCTAACTACATCAAACTACATAGGAGTCTTTTAAAAATAGCTTTTGGGTTCTTTATTATTTGTTCTCAAAATTTCATTCCTTTTGAATCTGGCTTTTCAAGCTTTTCCTATGACCGTGAAGGCTAGAAATGCTTCTTTTTGTTAAAATGAAAACTATTATCACAGAAAGGAAAGCAACAAATGTTTTTGGTATTGAAAACCCTGTGATACCTGCTGCAACTCTAACAGAAAACAGCTGGAGAAGGGGGACCTGCTGATCATATTGGAGTCCTCTCTAATCAAGACAAACATTTTATCTTACAAGGGCCTTGCTCTAAATGTGCTTAGGCACTGTTTGCACCTTGACAGTGCCTAAGAATATGGTGCGTCCCAGGGCTTATTCACCACCAGGGGATCTCGCAGATATCTTGCATATTGTTGATCCCAGGTGTGAGTTGGGAACCAAAAGATCAAAATATCAGTCCCAGAAATGCAAAGTATTTCATTCAAAAGGAATCTTTTGTCGTTACAGAACACAGCAAATGAATAAAAGTAATATAACGGAAGTGTTTCATGAAAGAAATACAAACACAGTGTCTGCTTATTTGGTTAGACAGACATAAAAGTAAGAACAATTAAATTGTTAATGAATTTTAAACTTGGACGTGGCCAGCCTGGTAGGAATCAATCTTGCTCAAGTTTTGAATGTTAAGTTGCAGGGAAGTGGAAGTCTTCTTCCATGTCCAGGTGGGAATCACAAAATTAGTTTAAGTTTATTATTAAAGGAACTCATCTCAGGACAGAGCCCTTCATTCATTTTCTAATCACATCAATTACTAGCACGACGGAATCTCAGTGCAAGACTCATAGGCATTGCTAAAAGATCTAGAATTAAGTCTTCAAAAATGCTTTCAGGATGCTCGTGAATAGTCTGGCTCAATGTATGTGGCAGCATCCTAACTGCTTGGCAGTGATTGAGCTGGTGGGTATGCTCAGACAGCCGGTATTCCGTTTGCAAGAGAGAGCACCTTGGTTGTGCTTGGACTGCACTCCCCAGTATGCTGCTTGCAGGTAGGTTATAACACCCACAATACACAAACCAAAAGCTCTATCTACACTTCTTGGAGTACATGTGCTCTTTCTCAGTTGAAGGATATGGTGCCAGTGGTTCCGAAAGAGATGGGTAAAGTTGAAATCTGAATGCAGAGAGGTGAAGCTGGAGGGTAGGGAGAAATATATTTTTTTAAGGGAATGACATGTAACAAAGTTTTGTCCTGCATTCCTACCTGTGAGGAGATGCCACCTTGGTGAAATGCTGAACTTTCTGTCTTTAGATATCAGTTGACATGTTAGTTAAAGAAAACAAGATTTTTTTCCTATTCTTTCAGTACTTTTTTATTAGATCACCGAAACCTTTTTTTTTTTAACCACTAAAATACCTGCTGTTATTTTATTCTACTGAGGCCAAATGTCATGAATGATGTCATGAATGTGTTGGACCAGTATATCAGATACTGTCCTTCTCAGGTAAGAAAAGGATGTTGGAAATCAGTCTTCCAAAACACAAAATTAAGCTGCAGCACGTACAATGAGTTAGGAAAGCCCCTTTTCTCATACTTATTAAAGATAGCCATTGGACTGAAAATCTAATATTTTAAAAAATGTAATTATACTTTCCTATGTTTTTAGTGAACTATACACAGATTATACTTGCCTTAGTCTAAAAATATTTATAAAAGAGGTTTACATTTACAAGACAGTCTTATAGTAATGCCTTATGATTAGAACTGAGAGGAATGTGTGTTGATCATGTTTCCACTGGAGTGAGCAAAAATATTCAGAATGAGAATATTTGGACTCAGTTGCGTATTTCACCATTTTTTTTGTGGTTATACCCAGCAAGACAAAATATGACTGTTCAGAAATAGGGAAATTTCTCAGGAGAAATTTTTGTGGGAAAAAAACAAGATCATGTGATCTTTTGTTTTCTGTGAACACCTTTTTTTTTTAATATTTACACAGCAGATGGGGAAAATGGACAGACTTATCCACCACATTCCTTTTGATTTTTCATATCCTCAAGTTTGAAAAAAGAAACAATCAGGAAAATAATTTAAAAATAAAATAAAATGTTTTCGATTTCTGTTTCTTTCTTTCCCTCCTCATGTATTTTTAGAGGGAGAACAGCATAGATAGAAATTTGGGCTTTCTCCAACAAATCTGGAGGTTTTTGAGCTTCTTTAAGGTTGTGGGTTTTTTTCTAATGGAACAGTAAAGTGAAATAGTATCAAGGAATATGATCAAGTTGTCCACAGTCATTTATGCTCTGGCATCTTTGACAAGAATATTCATCTTCATCAATTCATTTGCTTTAAATTACGTGACATATGTGTAAATCTCATACAAGATTATAGTTAGTATTTACATTTTGTAGTTCATACAACCTGGGAAATGACATTTATTAAGTTCGTTATATAAATGACATTTATTAAGTTCATTGTCAGTCAAAAATATTTCCATGCGTTAGCACCATAAATGGATTTCTAGCACCTCGATGGAACTTCAGTCCAGGTGAAAAACACTTGTCTTGTTTAGGGGAAAAATGACAATAACATAATTAGAATATTTCTAATAATGAACTTATGTAGACAAATGTTAAATCTTCATTTTACACATAATCTCACATTTTCAGTAGGTTTATAATATTAAAAATAAATTTATTAAGGTGATTTAAGGTTATAAGTCTATACACAGTGTCAGGTCTTCATGCTTTGTAATGGTCTCAATATCTGATGTTTCAGAAAGCTAAAGAAATTTTACTGTAATTAGCAGACAGTGTAAGAGACTCATTGGTTACAGGGAAAATGACATACATAGGAAGATGTATTGCATAATTAGAAGGAAGTCTGATATCAGGGATTGAAGTCACTGGAAGTAACATGTCCTTGCTTTCACGAGGGCACTGGTTCAGGGCTTTTCTCTGACAGACCATTAAAGAATTTTTGTGTAAAATAGACTAAATCATCATGCTTAATACCCTGTGTTCTCTCAGATTTTCCAATTAGATAACAGATTCAAAAAGTATTTGAAGCAGATGGACCATCAGATACACAGAATAGTTGCATTACCTTTGGTTCTATAGAAAAACAGGATAAATAAATTTGTTTTATTATATGCAAACTGAAAAGTTAACATATATAATATGATATAGTAACCTTTTATTATTTTTGCTGCACTACTCAGCATAGCAGCGTGGAGACATGTAAGATGAACAGTTGATGTCTTGATGACTGCAATAGGATGCATCACTTCCGGACAATCTGCTCCAAAAGACACAAAGGAAATATTCTTAGCCCTTCTTAGTGTCCATTTGTCACCATATTGAAAAGTTTCAGCAGCACTGTATTTTGACAATTTCTATTCCTCTTTACCTACTGCAACCCTATTGCCTTCACCAGGATTATACGAACAATACAGATTTGAATTTACTTCATTATTCATTTCTTAGGATCTCCTGCAAGCAGATATGTACAAAATCCTTAAAGACCTCAAGGGCCATTTTTTTTTTAATTACTATTTTTTCTTAAGGATATTTTAAGAATACTTAAAATTTTATGACAAACTTAAAATTAAGTATTTTGATGATTATTTAGAAAATATATATATCTTACAGTGTATTTGTATTTCCCAAAGTAAATACATGTCATTTTTCTTACAGGGCTAAATTATATGTATTATAGTGTCACTGCAAGTAATTTGTTTGCTTGTTGCAATCAGAGAGGAAAGAAGAGAGCAGAATAGGTACCCTCTAGTAGAACCATTCTTTACCAGTTTATTCCTGTAGGCCTACCCTGTGTAGACTATGAAATCTCATCTTATTATACAAAATAACAAATGAAAAACCTGAAATGTTAACTCTAGAATAGATTTTCTATATTATGGGAGTGGGGATGGTGAGGGGAGGAGAAAGGAGAGAAAAAAGCAGGGGAAAAATGCTGTAGAAGGGAAAGATAATTATAGTGTGCAGAAGGCCAAGGAAATGTCATAAGGCATACTATCAGCACGAGATACAAATTGTAGTTTTAAAAAAAAAAAGGAGCATCCATCTCTTTTTCCCCTTGGCTTATTACTGATAACTATAATGAGTCCTGATTATGTTCTTAATCTGGAAAGAAAAAAAAAAACAACAAAACCAGATTTATATTCCTAATCTGCAAAGAAAAGAAAAAAAAGAAAACTTATATTGCCCTTCTAAATGAGAGGCTAGTCAATGTTGGAAAGCAGAAATACAGCAATCATGTTCGTACAGGAGATACAGGTTTACTCTGTTAAAAAATCTACTTACAGCAACATTTGGGAAAAGTGTAGCAAGCTTGTTTCAAATGGGTTTTAGTGAATACTTTTAAATTTATATCCATATAGGGGTCCAATTCTCAAGTTTCACTCAAGATATTACAATTATATTACAAAACCAGCAGAATCTATTTTTTTTTTATTTAAATCTGCAAGGTTCAGCTTGCCTTGAAAGCAAACTATAATATATTTAGCCTCAGCATAAAGAAAACAGATGACTCACACCTGCATGAATGTGTAAGTCACTTAACCATGTCCATGAGCCCAATTTGCCTAATCAGCGGACAACAGTTCCACCAATATATGAATGTAGCCTCCTTTTTACAAGTAAATCACAATTTTGTTTATTTGACTTACTTGATATGGGCGTATCTGTGAAGTTCATAATGTCGACATTGATTATGGACACTGGGGACATTTAACTTTCTAAATATGTAGGAAAGATAGCATGTGAACGGTGTTGGCTAATGATGTCTGTTCATTCACATATAGCTTTTATTCTTTGACTGGATGCAATGTGAAGATCTAAAAGGAAGTCAGAGGGTCTCTGAAGAACTTGAAATTATTAACTGCAAAGGAGAAGATAATTCAGGAAATGTTAATTTTCTTTTCTGGGTCACAATTCAGAAAGGTCTGCTTCCTCTTTAGACACACTGAGCTGCTGTGACACACCTGACTAGTTTAATTTCACATCTTACCTACATTTGCAACGACCAAAGTGTCTGAGAGTGCTTTTCTGAGCTCTTAGAAACCCTTCTGTTAGACCCTACCCTAATTTCAGTCACATATGGCTTCATCCTATTTCAAATGATGAAAATATTTACATTTTATGAAATTGACATCTTCACTTTCAAAATTCATTTTCCAAGTGTGTTTGTATTTGACTGCATAAGGGGCTTGGGAGTCTTTGATTATAGAAAATATAGTAAATATATATGTATGCAATTCATTCTGCAAATGTGAGGGTATGAATTTTGTACCTCCCACATTTAGTAGACAGGCATCCAAAACCAGCTCATTGCTTCTTAAGGAAGCCACAGGGCTTATCTGGAGGAGATGATTATTAAATGTTTGCAGCAAAACCCTTGTGCTTCCTGGGCTATCTTTCTCTATGTATACTGACACATGGACTATGTACTGTGTAGTATGTAGAATTTATTGGACTACTATGTACTGTGTGCTGACCAGGATTATGTACTGAATTATGGCCCCATATTTCACATTCGTAATGTCTATGAGTCACCTGAGCTGCAGTATTATCCATGAGACGTGATTTTGTTCAGTGCAGTAAGCCTGACTAACTGCAGTGAAGCGTCTCACCACTGGTTTTACAAACTGGTCCAACCTCAACAGCAGGGAGGGATGAGTCTCGGTTTTGGACTCCCCTCTCCTGCGTGAGAGGAGAGGCAGTACTTGACTCTGTGGTGGGTTGTGCAGGCACAGGAAGAGGTGTGTCTTTAGACCTGTGATGCTCCTTCCTGTTACACCTGCAACTTTCAGCTCATTGCAAGGCATTCACAAGGAAAGAGATTTGGTTTTTAGGGTAAAATCTGCTTTCCAAACACCTGCTCCAACATTATCCAGAAAACTAACAGCCAGGTGAATGCCTGTATCTTGCAGATGGGCTATAGCCTTTGAGTCATCTAACAGGTCCCACTGAAAAATACCAGTCAGGGTTTATTTTCTCTGATGCTCAGCAAAATATTCTGGATTTTTCAGAAATTAAGAAACAGTGGCATTCCTCCCAAATCCAGTCCTCCTTTATTATCATGGGTTGAGTGCACAAAAATGAAATAATAACCTACAAAATTATGGAGGCATAGGAAGAAAATTGCTATAGGTATCAGAAGAAATTCTGATTCCAGCCTGTGAGTACTGTGGTCAGAAGGATGATGACCTATAGGGGAAAGGGGAAGGGAAGGGAAAAGAGGAAGGGAAGGGAAAAGTATATAAAACCAAAAATCTTACAACATTCATGATCTCTGTAATGTCTATTACAAACAACTGCTTATGAACAGTCTTGCACATATAACCTATGAAAGAGACAAGGAAAAAAAATATTGCCATTTCAATCAGATTTCAGTTTGTCTATAATTATTTTGAAACCTACCAAACTACATTGAACTGTCTACTGGGCCAACTTCTCTGAAAACTGCCTTCTCTGCCCTCCATAGTGCTGTGTGTGCACATAGAATTTATTTTCACTCAAAAAATATTTTAAAAGCTGATTTGCAATGCTGGAATCACAGTTTTGATTACCAGTGTAATTCCTACTTGCCTAAGCTAATCTCACGGACACTTCATCAGCTCTTGTGCTGTCCTTCACATCTGTGTTAAGGCAGTGAAAACCACAACCACAGGAATGCTATGCCCAGCCATACCTGGCAGCTCACCAGTGGTTTGCTTCAATTGCCTAATAGGAGCAACTCCCAGCACGACTAAAATGAACTGATCTGTTACTACTTTCATTTCCCTGTTTGAGCTGTACTGAACTCAGCTCTCCTGCTTTGTCTTTTCAGGTTGCAGTCTGGATGCATTCCCTCTGGACAGGTAAGACGTATGCAGGGCAGAAGGCAAGTATGATAACTCCTCTACAGAAGCACAGGCAGCTCTTTCTTTATACATGTCAGCAAGCAGTCAAACTGACAACTGACCCATTACAAGGTTATGTCTTTCTACCCATTGCTTGTAATCTACTGTATATATTAGAAGTTTAAGAACACAGTGTTTGCTGATATAAACAGACTTCATATACACCTTTTATCACTCTGTAAGGATCAGTGCTTTAGATTAAGGTCCCTAATTGAAACTCCACGGTTATTTGGACAGAGAAAATGTAATTTCAGCAGCTGGTGTATGACAAACTTTGCTCTGATATGTTTTGCAGCCCCAGAGTAAAAGATGGGAAAAGTAACAGAATAGAACACAGTCCAGCATAAATAGACTTTGTTTAAAGGTTTATTTCTTAACTCCAACTCTGTTATTTGAAAAAAATAACAGCATGCAACAGGGTAGCCAAACATCCATTGTTAAGTCCAAATGGTTCACAATGAGCATAGGATTTCCATAAATTAAATTTTGACATATACTGGTTCAATACTCAAAAGAAAAACTAGCTCTGTCTTACATATGCCCTTCAAATGCTGGCACTGAGGCCAGAAAACACTCCAGTAGTCACATTGCACGACAGCCCTGTATTTCCTGTTGTATAATATTTGCAAAAGCTCTGTGTTTTTTAGTATATTTTTGGCCTGTGTTGTAGGGCTGCTGACTTCTAACAATGTGAGGAGTCACAGCCAACTGTTCTCTTGCTTAGCAGCAGAATGTGTGTTGCTCAGAGTGCAGTGTATTTGGGTGACCTTCATAGCACACTGTTAACATACCTAAAAATACTTCAGCTGGCAGAAAGATGTATTCTTGTCGCCATTCTGTGTTGGTTGTTTGTGACATTATTTAGAAATCGAAACTTGGAAGCTTGCTTTTTGCATTTAATTTTCTCCATATTTGCTGTATTATTGCAGGATTGTTATCTACTATAGTATGCCAAGGAGTCTTTTTTTTTGTTGTTCTGTATTTCTTTAACATGATTTTGTTCCTGGCTCTACCTGGAACACAGCTTGCTTTCAGAAATTCCTCAGGAGACTTTGTTGTTGTAGCCTTTTCTTGCTCATACAGATAGGCTGCAGATGTTTGTCACTTCACTGTCACTGACATGCCAGCAGACACATCCAGCCGGTTTTGACATTTCTTTGACAGGCAGGAGTAAAATCCTGCAAAATAAAAGCACCTTTTTTTCCTGTCTGTAGGAAATTGATTATTTCCTTAAATAATAGTGGGTTTTTTCCTTAAAAAATATATCATTAGTGACACCATCAAAATGAAGAGAGTACAGAAACTCACCTAACTAATACTGAGGTTACAAATGCTGTCTGATTTTTTTTTCTTTTTTTTCTTTTTTTTTTCGCCTCCCAGTAAATGCATTTGCAGTACATACAAGCTATGATACTTTTAGCTTGTTAGTAATAATCCATCCATGCTTTGCTTGTCTGAACTGAGGACTTTCTGTCCTCAAATACTCCTAGTATTCATCCCCTGGGAGTTCTGTGCTTAAAAAAAATTGTTCCATATAACTTCACGAACACATTTTTCTCCATAGATCTCACCTCATTGTTTTGAGGTATTTGTTAACAGATGAGTAGAAAAGCAACTTTTCTATACATCCTTGAATATTTCCCTATACCCCATTTACCTTCTTTTTCAACTAGATCTTGGCATAAATTGTGCCTTTGAATTCCTAAATCCAATATTCTGCAAATTAACCTGGTCATTAATGATCCTTTTGAACACATCTAAGAAAAAATTTTTGTGCTCTGTCTCTCCACAGGATCCTAAAGGACTTAAACCACATTTATCACTTCCTCTAAATACAAGCGGAATGTGTAAGTTAGACTTCTCTAAAATCCTGAAATCTTCATAAGCTTTCAGGAATAGAACATTAAAGGCAAAAACCCCAGAAAACAGAGCTAGCTGTGAAAATACAGTCACATATACATTCTAATAAAAATCGTGTTTCATTTGGTACTTTTAAAATAATGTTACACAGACATCAATCCATTTCATCTTGTTAGCTGGCATATTGGTAAGGAAAGGAAAAGATAGAATCATTCTTGGTGAAAAAGTTTTTCTGGCTGGAGGAAACGGGAATAAAGACTACTACTAAGAATAAAAGTAGCCCTTTATTTTGCCTGAAGGCTGATCTTATTCTTGCTGTATTGTGGTAGTCCCCAGAGCAGGTAAAATACTTTAATATAGATCGAAAATCTCTGTGCATGCCGGTTACAGATGATCCCCTGTGTCCCAGATAGGTGCTGCACAGAATCACACCATGACATCTAAGTTCCTGTGCCTAAGCCTATGGCAATTGTGTGGAATCGGATAAAGCACAATCATAAAGGCAACTTGAACCTAAGCAGTCATTCAGTTATCTACTCCCACAGCACACTGTGATCTTTTCATAGTACTGTTAAGTCCTGAAAATACAATGATATTTTAGGCACGTTTATTACTCTTGCAATGGAACGATACAACAAAGGAGAGTGGGATGGAAGGTTTGTTACAAACGAGGTTCCTTTCATCTAATAAGTGGCCACAGTCAGGCAAAAGGACGTTATATGTGCTAAAATTGCATGAGGGTTCAGAAGGTGAATCAAAACCAACCAAACAACCAACCAACCAAGACAAACCAGCCAAACGAAAACGAAACACACACAAAAGAAAAAAAACCAGGGAGTGTGGGGAGAAAGGATTATTAAACCACTAAGATGTGGATAGGATTCAGGCAGTCTCAGGCACAAATCACTAGAGACCAGCAAAGTACGCTGGAGAAATATCACTAGACGTTTGCTCTGTTTCTCCTTCTTCCATGAGGTGCTCATTCTTCACAAGTGTCATAAACAGGTTAACAGCGATGGACCTCTTCTCTAACCTACTAAGTTGCTAGAGAATTAAGAAAAGAGAGGTATAGGTCACAAATGACAGTTTGGATGGCAAACTGAGATTATTGTTCAATGAATAAAATCAGTAATAAATTAATGAATGGAATTAGGGGTGTGTAGTCACACTTTCTCTCACTGACATATGCTGCAAGTCTCAACCTTGTCTAATTCAGGTTGGTTCCTGGTTTCCGGGTGAAGCTCTGGTCTAAGTGCTGCCATTTATCTTTGAAACTACAATCCATGCAATAGATTTTTTTTCCCCACTTTTTTTTTCCCCTTACAGCTTCAAAGAGGAGAAATGAAGTGCCACATTGCTTTAAGGTATCCTGCATACCATAAAGGAAAATTAAAACACAGTTTTGTTTTGATGGTAGACATTTGGCAATAAAAATATCAGGTTATTTTCAAAGAGAATCTAGAATGTTTTGTGATTTTATTACATTTTCCAAACTTGAATGCATCAATATTCATAGCCATTTTTGTCTCTGGTATCTGTAAAACTTCTGTTTGCCTTGAGTCAAAGTAATACAATGAGACAGAATTTGGAAAGACCTTCCAGAGTGTAGCATTTTCCCCAGAGTTTTACATTCACTGAAAGACATTGCTTAATAGTTTAGACACATTTTTCTCTTTGAAATACTGTTTTTTTTAACTGAAGAAATTTGCTATAAGAGGAAATGTGGATTTAGAACTTCAGAAAACCTTAACTAACCAAATAGCTACTTAAACTATACAGTAATGCTCCCAAGAATCAAGACAATGCTGTTCCCATCAGGTGTGAGTGCAATCATCTCCCCTTTAGTGTTGCCCTGTGCTACCTGCATATTCCATTCACGCAGTGCAATAACAATTATAGTTTCCCCAATCACATAGGATGGTATGGGAATCTGAAAATGTGTTAATAGTTCAGACTGTCCTTGTAATTTGGTACAACTGCTAACTCTGTAAATAATTGTTGCCTAGAGAGGGTATTCCCAGGAGAGCTATCTTAAATATAGTTCCAATAATTTACATCATTACAATGGCTCCTTAAAGCTGCTGGTTATTTGGACATTCAGCCAAAAGGTTTCCAATGGCAAGAGCAGATCCAATTTTCTTAAGAAGAACCTCATTCATGAGGCCAGAATATTAGGTAAAGATCCACCAATATGTCCTTTATTTGCCCTTGTTATAAGGAAATTAAGAGAGCACCTCACAGGGCCAGAACTTCACTTTCCAGCTTCAGTAAGAACTGCTTTAAAAAGGTGGTGTTTTTAAAAAGAGAGTTGAGTGCTCTTACCAGGCAGTGAGTAGTTTTCCTCTGCCTACATTTGCACCTCTACCTTCTGCTTATCAGATCTCACATATGACAGAGTCATATAAAAATGATAACTACTGAAATCTCTGCCCTGAGCTGAAATATATTGCTTTCCATTTTTTTTCCTTAAGAACAGATCTCCCTCTTTCATAATCTTGTCAGCAATTTTTAGCTCAGAAAAATTAACTCCTGCACAGAAGGGTCAGAGTGTGGGAAGTTAGCTGTGAGGGGAATGAAGTAGAGATGCAGATGACTGAGTTGCAGAGACACAGTGGAAGAAGAGTAGCACAAAAAGATCCAGCAAGCATGGAAGGTATTACAGTAAAAAGAAATGCAAAAGTTTAATCAAATGGGGGGAAAAAAAAAGTGGGCTAGTGAAGAATCCTTCTTCAATTACTCCTTTTTGTGACCAAAACTTCCTAGTGTACCTGCTTATTTACATGTATCTCACAACATCTTTGGGGGTGGCTTATTTCATTGATCAATCATCAATGTACATAAATTTATATTGCCATATTCAGAAATATAAAATATCTAAATCTAAAGTAAAACTTTATAGATTTTTAGCAAACCAGACGCATTGTAACCTCCAGCACATTAAAGGGAAACCAGCAAAAGGTTGTGGTGGTTTTTGGAGGGGGGGTTGTTTTTGCCTTTTCCTCCGTTAAGAAAAGGAAAAAATACATGCTTTCATATGTGGCAAGGACAAATTATTCTTATCTGATAAGTCTTCTTGGCTATAGCTTCACATTTGATGCCAAAGTTGCCCAGGTCTGCTCAGGATCCCCTGTTTGTATCTTCTCATTCCTTTTCCCATGTCTTCCACTTCTCTTAAAACTCTTTTGTAGGAATATTTGTTTGTGCAGTCATGCACTGAGTGATACTGGAGAAAGAGTAACTAGACTAGCTGCAAAATAACACCTCTATATGCAGCAATATTTTTCAACTGTATGAAGTCCCTGAACTGTTCCATCATATCAGTAGTCGTGCTGACACAAGACACAGGTTGTTTAACCTAACACTACAGGAAAAACGTACATGGAACCACAGTTTTAAGACCCTAATTCCTTTCTATTTGTAGCTCTAGTATGACTTTATGCAATCAACACACCTATTCCTGTGCAATCAATAACAGAGTCACTACAAACATTTTATGATCCTAGTAATGAAGCTGCCTGCAAGATTCTGTTAAGTCTTGTTGGGTTATTTTATTCCTTTTGCATCACACTGTATTTCTCCTATGCTTATTCCTGTCACATTTCATTGCACTACTCTTTAAAACGTTCAGTTGGTTTGTAACAAGTCTGTGTGTAAAATGTTCTTTTTTATCCCTTGAGATACCTGTTTGTTTAAAAAAAAAAATCCTGCCTATCCAGGATTTGCAAAGAAATGAGTAGATATTTTTATTTATAAATGTATCAATGTAGCAGAAAAATCACTTGGAAACCTAAATTGCATAGAAACCCCTGAATGACTACTGAGCAACACACAGATTTGGGATAACATTTATCACAAGAGGCAAACCACTAGACAGATAAAAATTGCAATAAAAGTAAAAGTTCATGACGTACAATTTATTCTCAGTGATTACAGCAGGCTCTTCTCAAGTGTGCAAGCAGCAGTTCATAGGTCAGGGATCATTAGGGAGCATTTTAGCCAGCTCAATTGCCTAAACACAGTACCGATGAAGATATTCATCGGTATTGTCTGCACCAGTATTGTACAAACAGCTCATTCTCCACAAGGACGTGGGTCATCTCTTGGCTGTATCTGCCAGCCCTCTGAGGATTTTTCAGATAACCTACAACACCTAAAATGGCACTAGAGGTCTGTGTTTGGGCAAGAGAATTGCTGCCCTCATCATGAAGCATGTCACAGATACACTTTTCCAGCAGATGATAACATCTAATCACATTGACCGGATTTTCATTCTTTAGGAGCAGCAATGTACACAGCAGCTGTGTTTACAGTAAAAGCAACCCTCATCATGTCTACCTTAAATATGCTATATATTCTCAGAAACCTCTCATGTTTTAGCTCAGGGGCTATTTTTCAGAGCCTGACTAGGGTCTCCTCAGGAAGCTCTACAGCCCCAGCTGCAGAAGGAATGGTCAGGAGCAGGGCACTACCAGATGGCTGTTCCTTTTCTGTCTGTGTCCTCCCTTCCTGCCCTCACAGAAGTCAGCCCCAGTAGTCACCAAAAGGTTTAAGGAAGTAACCTTTAACCAGTGGGAGCAGGGAAGTGTAGAGTATGGGATGGGGGAGGAAGCAGCAAGTATCTGATGAGACAAATGGGAAAAGACATCTGAAAAGGACAGACTTAATGGGAAGTTAGGAGAGCTAGTGGGTGTTTAGTAAGGGAAAATCCAAGACCAGGAGTGGGATCTAGGGCTGAGAGGAGGCTGGAGGTTTGGAGGGAAATTAAACAGCTTGAGAGTCCAGTCAGAAGAGCTGAGTGCAAGATGTAGCAGAGACATGTTCAAAGCAACTATGCTAATGCTTAGCATAGTAACATGGTCATCGTACCTACCTACTGTGTGTATTAGTGAACAAATAATTATTCTATGCTTTAAATTGTTTACATCCTGCTGGCAGAATCTCTTTCACAGAATAAAAGACATCTGAATAAAAGTGACCCAGTGAGGGAAGGTCATTATCCTCCCTCTGTGTTTCCATCATCAATATTACTTTCTTCCAGGTTCCCATGTGGGCCAGCAGCCTTTTGGAGACTTTCTCGTTTGCAGGAGACGTTACACAGACCTTTCTGCATTCCCAGGGGATGTTTTTCATTGTGTTACCTCTGATGCCTTGCTCGAATGCCTTGCTCTTCTGAGCCTTTTCCTGCTCTCTGCTGTGCTGTTAAGTCAGTGCTGGCTGTGTTTCTCACACACTTAATGTCCTCTTTTTGTGGATGTCCTACCCTCATGCTCTGGAAACTTCTCTGCACAAACATTTGTCAGTTTTTTCTCAGAAGCAAGTTCTCCCTCCGTCATATATTTACAACTGTCTTTCTATGCAGCTACCAGGACAGCACAAAGAAGTAATCTTTTTAACAGAAGAGAAGCTAGTACACATCATAAACCACAAAGAAAGCAAATGTTTTCCAATACATTAGTTAGGGATTGAATGAATCCTTAGCTTTCTGTTGTGGCATCTCTAACCTGAATGTTATTGATCCAATACAGCCTATTGCAAAAGGCTTGTGTAAACTTCTCTGCACCATTAAGCTTTCTATATCAAGGGATGGCTAACAGCTAATGGCATCAAAAATGAGTATTTGCTTCCATAAAGAACTGCTGGTACCTTTTTTTTTTTTTTTCTTTAGAGACCATTATATTTTGAAACAGCTGTTCATTCAATACAACATTTTCTGTATGTTTCATTGTTTCTGGTCATTGCAAAGTATGTGTGCATAAAAAGAGTTTATTTTTCTTGTGTTCATTTGCTTCTACTGCCTCATAATCATAACAGAGCATAATCATAACACAGCATAATCATAACAGAGGCAATACAATATATAAACAGCATAGTTAGTAGGTAAAATAAATTTTAAAATCTCCCTTATGGTTTCTGTTGCTTCTTAGTGTAAAATGATGAAACCCAGATGAAGATGTTTTTGTTGTCCATAGAAAAAATACGGGAATATTCACAGATATTTTGGTGTGCAGTCTTTGGTGTTCTGCGTTTCTAAATCTCACACGGCAGGGCCCTACTCATCTAGGGGATTAATTTAAATGGCAGACAACACTGTGGTGCATGCAAGACCCCTCCGCTTGTGGGAACCTTCCTTAGCAGTACTGTGGATATTCATCATGTCAGCTGTGCTTTCCCTGCCTTCCTGAGCAGAGATCTCCCTCCATTTCATAACATTCCTCATAACCTAAGAAGCTTTCTAAAAAGAAAAAGAAGATGCTTCAGTAGCACAGAAGCGGGTCCCAGTATGCTGAGGTGTTTGTTAGTAGAAGAGGTTTGTTAGCTCACTGTTGCTGGATCTGATAGAATCATGGCAAACTGATGCTTCAAATGTGAGGAGATGAGCAAGAAAAAGTCTGGGGCAACTCATCAAATATTTTTGCAATCTACAAATCTGGAACAAATTTTTACTGAAAGAAAACCATGTTATCACTGGTAATCTGTGACCATCTGGGTCTCAGAACTGGCCTGCATATGAACCACAAAAGGATGGATCTTTAAAAGCCAAAACTCTGGCTCCTGGGTCAGCTTTGTCCTGCCTTTAGGAGTCAAGGACAAAAATGAGCTGAAGAGGCCCTCCTGCAAGATTGCTACATTTCTACTGAATTGTTTTCCACAGTCAACATGTCTTGTTAATATCAGGCAAATCCTTGCTGCTGGACAGAGGCCAGCTCTGTGAATGAATGGCTGGCTGTAGTTATAGTTTTCCAAATCTGAGAGCTGGAGTAGAAAAGTGAGAGTGGAGATATAAGCCATGGTGTGTGGACATAGATTGGGTGCTGTTCTATGCTAAGAGAAGCATCACAAGTAACTTTGGGAACCATTCCAGAACATGTTGTCTTTTGTTAAGTATGAGTAAGGATACCCCCCAGTTTTAATTTTATTCTGACATGGAAATTGTAGAAGTGGAGTGGTTAGAGGTTAAAATCCTCCTGTCTACAATCCTTAGAAAGTTTACTTCAACTGCTGGTATAGATCAATCTCTTCTTGAAAGTGAGTTTTATCCATCCTAAAGCAAGAGCTTGAAGGTCTCATTAAGTGCAGGAAGAGTTCAATTCCCCTTTCCAGTTAGCCCTTCGCTCCAGCCTTTCCGTAAAAATATAAAGGTACCAGTAGCTGTACATGTACTTCAATCTTTCTGAGAAAGAATAATCAAAGACTTCTCAGGAAGTCTGCTTTAAGTATTTATTGCATGTCATCCACAGTGCTTTTGCTTTTTGCAATAAAACCTTCATTGGCATTAGTTGCAGACGGTAGTTACATAGATAGAACACTGGAGACTGAAAAGTTTGCAGCGTTTTCCTCTTATGTGATTTATGCTTCTTGGTCATTTCAATTTGCAGAGGCTGTTCATCTTGAATGTGATAAGGAGAGAAAATGCTAGTCATTTTAATCAAGCAAACTGCCAAAAAGAGAAAAGGAAATTAACCTCTGTTTTTCTTGTCTGATCACATGAGATAACCATAGACCATCACATTTCAAGTTATCCTATCACATTATTATCACCTTCTTGCATCAGATTGTTTGGGGACCTTTCTGAGTAACCGAAGTCAGTGACGGTACTGTAATTTAACAAGTTTTTCATTCAGAGAGTAGCTCATGGTTGTCTTGAGTCAATAGTATTGTCCATTGTTTTTCAGCCTATATAAAATGCAATAAACCACATGCTGTTTGTGGGGGAAAAAAAAAAAAAAAACCAAAATCAAAGATTGTCTACTAAAAGGTACAATAAACATTTTCATTGCCAGACTGATTGGATTTATCTCTAAAAGTTTATTTTTATTGGCATACATTTTTCATGTTTGAAGTTAGGAATGTATATATGAGGGGAATGAGGACTGGGGATTTTTGTGGTTTGGGGTATTTTTGTTTGTTTATTTATTTGTTTTTCTTGGGGTAGTTTTATCAACCTGTTCATACTGATTTATAGACCATCAAAAGGTGACAAACTATAAGATAAGAAACCTTGGTGTAACATAAATCTGATTTGCATATTTCTTATAACTGTGTTGAATTGTGATAATTATAATGAATATTAGGCTAATTTTCCTTCTTGTTCTTTGTTTCCTAAGTGTATATTTCTTCTGTGACTGTCATTATCAGTAAAGGCACAGCCAGTTCATCTGTTGAGCTAGCATCTTTCCACTTCAGTAAAAATACAAAGCATGATAAATTATACAGGACCAAAATATTTTGAGCTATGATTTACAGCCCATCATTTAAAACGTGTGTAGAAATATGAGATAATTTGTGACAGTTAAGCAGCCATTGTCTAGATTAAAGTAAGGGACTAGACGATTTAATAGTTCTTCCAAGTAAACGAGTGGTAACAGTAGACAAGATGGGCATTTAAATTGCTGCTATTGAGTAGCTGAATTAAGCCATTGCTTTCATAAAACAAACTGCTTATACTGCTGTTCAGGTGTATTGCAGATTGCTGCATCTCTTACAGTCTTTTCAAATGCTTTCTTTGTAACTGTAAGAGCTTACGATGCTCTGTCCTTTTTTTGAGGATGTTTAAGATGAGAATAGCAAGAGTGCTTGTGAAGCACAAGCTGGTACACAAGCACCAGCTGTTTCTGAACTTTGCTTCTGTTCCAGAACAGTTCTGCTTTACTTTGACAGTTTGTCATATTGTTTTACTATTTTGATGAGTTCTGTGTATACCTGTTACATATTCTGCTTGATAGCAAGAGGAGTTCTTCTGATAGATGAAATGCAAAGCATAAAGGAAGGATAAACATTTGTCAATTCCTGTCTGCTAGTGTAACTTTCACTACTAATTTTAAAATTATGTTTGATAGACATATTAAACATTTCATACACACATGCTACAGTTACACATATTCCATCCTCATCTGTGTTCCAGAATATCTAAATATTTGCACTTATACTTTGCAGTCATCTGTGTATATATATCTCTACATAGTGTTAGCTATTTCCAAGCACATGGGAATATCTATAAATCACTTTGAAAAAACAAAATTAAGATGGGATGTTTTTGGTAATGTCTACACCCTCTTTGCCATTTTGTGCTTTCTAGATGTTTATTCTCAGGATTGTCTTGTAGGAGCTAAATTTGAAAAGTTGTATGTCTAAATAAAACATATATATTTAAGTGAACAAAAGCCCATTTAATTAGCTAGGTTTAGGTTTAACATGCCTAATTTATCTAAGCATGTACAAAAATTTATTCTGGTAACTCCTTCACTCTATAGAAAAGCATGTTCACCACTGAAATTTGCCTGAAAAAAAAGTTTTTATTGGAAATACTTTTAAAGCTGTAGAAATGGCAGTATACTAATGTCGTGGTTTAACCCTGGCTGGCAGCTAAGCCCCACCCAGCCGCTCACTAACTCCCCCCACATTAGGATGGGGAGAGAATCAGAAAGGTTACAGTGAGAAAACTCGTGCTTTGAGATAAAGACAGTTTAATAAGTAAATAAGTAAAGCAAAAGCCGCGCGTGCGAGCAAAGCAAAACAAGGAATTCATTCGCTACTTGCCATCGGCAGGCAGGTGTTCAGCCATCTCCAGAAAAGCAGGGCTCTGACGCATCTAACGGTTACTTGGGAAGACAAACATCATAACTACAAACTCCCTCCCTTCATCTTTCCTTCCCCAGTATTTACTGCCAAGCATGACATATGGTGTGGGATGTCCCTTTGGTCAGTTGGGGTGTCCCAGCTGTGTCCCCTCCCAACCTCTTGTGCACCCCCAGCCTAGTTGCTGGTGGGGTGGTGTGAGAAGCAGAAAAGGCCCTGAAGCTGTGTAAGCACTGCTCAGCAATGGCTAAAACATCCCTGTGTTGTCAACAGTTTGATGCAATACAAATCCAAAATACAGCCCCATACTAGCTACTATGAAAAAAATTAACTCCATCCCAGCCAAAACCAGTACAGCCACAAAATTTTCACTTGAATGTACTACACTCAGGTATGTAAAAGACTTTTTGGTTTTAAAAGAAAGTACAAAGTCTGATCATGTTTAACAGGCAGGCATAGTTTGGCATTTTAAGAATTTCAAAACTTAATTCCAGCAGTTCTAGGTGCCTAAGTTTGAGGGCTCTGTTTTTGTCAGCATATCCCACTTTACACTGAAAAATCATGCACTTTGCAGAATGCTTAATGTACATATATAAACACCACCTGTCATGACTGAAAATCATATTGCAAGTAGGATCACAAAAATGCTGACCAAACAGAAGCCCAACTGCAATTATTAAAAATAAAAATGAGACTTGAGTGATGTTTTTTGGTGGTAGTTTTGGGGTTTTTTTGGTTTTTGTTTTGTTTTGTTTTGTTTTCCAACAAAATCTACCTTTCAAGTCTTTCAGTGGAAAAAAAGAAGGAAGATTAAGAAATAAAAAACAATATGCATGTGTCATTCTGTCTTCCAAGATCAGCTTCGGTAAGGCCCATTCCCTAGTCAGAGTAATGCTTTTCTTATTCTTTGTTCATACACAATCATCTCATTTATTTCAGTAAGTTTCCCTTTGTAAAGTAAGAGTAAAAAATAATTACAGTGCGAATGAGGACTGGTTGGTTTCACCTGTTGTGAATTTAATGGTGATCCATATCAGGACCTATGGTATAACATTTACGAATTGTTTGAAATTTGCTGTTCACTCATTCACACAAACTCTGCAGTGGCATTGCAAATAGTGTCTCCTGTCCATATCAAAATGGAAAAAATGGACTTGACTGTATGGAAAAAAGCATACAGTGTTTCCCTTGAAAAAACATCTTGATTATTTGTCAAAAAGACACAGAAATAGATTATTTTTTCATTGTGAAATAAATATGCCAACTTAAATTTGAGACCATAAATTTACATTCTTACTGTTCAAAATGTTGAGATACTAAGATCTACTTTAGGTCCACTTTTCATTAAATCCTTTTAACGCTTCCCGGATTTTTGAACCTATTTAACAATGTGGAACTGAATCTGAAGATCCTCAGTAAAACAATAATCCTTATTCTAAGGAAAAATAATTACAGTATGTGTAAAATCAGGGGGTTTATTTTTGTCTATGAAAAACACAAAGTAGCATTCTGTACTGAAAGGGTTATATTTCTTATGAAATAGAATGTAGCAGTTTCTTGCGTGTGTCTGTGGTTGCAAATGAGAAATCGTCTGAAGAAAAAACGTGTTATGGACCTATAAAAAATTAGGAAAAGAAACCAATCACATCTTAGTCACAGCAAGTGTAAACCATTCTTCCCAAAATGAAATTCACATATGTCAGGTTGCATCTAAATTGTTTTTCAGCACCTGAGATAGAAAACCTTAAAACAAGGTTTTATTATGGGAATACCGGACACAGTTCTACTCTATGCTGCATTAACATGATCAATGTTTAAAGCTATAATTAATTTGCAAACTGAATAAAAAAGATACATTTCTTGTAAATATGGCAAAATTCCAAACCATGCTCTCACATTTAAAGGGCAGTATCCTTCCTGGGCTGATGAACAGGATAGATCAGGGGAAACCAGCTTGTGGCTCTTGGTCTACTTGTATTCCATGAGCTCTAAGAGCGACTACTTTACCAGGGCTATGGCATGTGCTGCATTGTGAATGCTTTCTTATCCAAATCCTCAGTAAGAGGAAGAAAATGAAATTAATATTATGGGGAAGCCTTGGAATCAGGCTGCCGGACCTATTCCTCATTAAGCACTTTAGCCCTTGGGTTTCTATCCCTTGCCTCTAAACAATTCCCAGAGATATATTTTCCTGGGTCCTTCTCTAGGATATAGATTAATGCTTTTCTTCAACTATTTGTTCTGTTTTGCTTGCAGTAAATGGCTAAGTGAGCTTTCATGTATGTGAGGCTGTCAGGCTCCAGAACAAAAGAAAACATCTAGGAAGGGACATTTTAGGAAGTGAAATGTATCCATATGGGATTCAGAGCAAACTCAAAAAGAAAAATCTACGCAGAGCAAAATACAAGTGCTGTTTCACTCTAACCTGATCTAAAACCAATCTTTTCTTTGCAGGCTCTGCTTCACTGAACTTCTGACAAAACAGCACAATGTAGGAGGAAGGCTGTTGTCAAGGGGCTGTTGCAATTCCCCAGTTTTCAGAATGGATCTCCTGCTCCCTGAACCCTGGCAAAGATTAAGGCTGATTAAAATGAAATAAGTCAATTTATCTCAGCAGAGTCAGTATGATTACTATAAATAATAAGTCATAAAAATAATAGCAATACTCAAGAAAACCACAGAGATTTTGGTTTCAAAATCACTACCACGTTAGTGCAACATTGCAAAATCAAGTCTTGTATGAAATTTGATTAATTCTGTAGGAGTTAAAACATTCCAACCCCCATATTTGAGGTGCTGAACTAAATAGCTAGTTTCACTGCTTAAAGAAAACATGTAAAACTTATTTTCTATTAAATTTCTATTATATCAATGTAATTAGTCAAATTATTAAAAAACAACAACAGCCAAAAAAAAAAAAACCCCACAAACAAAAAACCAAAAAACATGGCATCTCATAAACAGCTGAGAAATAAAATGTTTTGGAATTCACCTTTAAAAGTAGGCTTTTCTCACAGCTGAAGTGGTTCTTGAACTACCTCTTGTGGCTTAATGCCTTCCTGTGTAGGAACTGAAGAGTAAATGGTGATTAAAGGTGACTGAGAGATTTTTCCGTTCATTATTTTCCTCAGCAAAAGGTTATCACAGCTAACAAGTTCAGCCCCACGCTGACAGCCATGCCCAAGCTGGAACAGATGATCATTTCTAAAAATCAATAAAAGTAGAAATGTGGGCATTGACTAGATTAATATTGCAGGCTTGGCTTGCATTTCCTTTGGTATTTCCAGTTGATTTATTATCAGGTAGTGACACTGTATTCTCTGCAGTTCTCCTGAGTAATTTGACTATATCTCATCAATCAATCTGTCAATGCATTTTAGAAATTCTACATATTTTTCATATGCTTGCCCTTCACAACATAGTTGCTAGAACATTCATTGTCTTCCATTAAAGTCTAAGGACGTCATTAGGATCACTTCTGAAATCCTTCAAGATATTTGCTTTCACATAATGAGTATTAAATGCCAGCAGACATTCAACACATAAAAAAAAAAAAACTGGGCTATGGAAAGAATGCAGAGAGGATAATGCATTTTAGAGAGTGATTCCTGTGAGCACCATTCATTTTGTTAGCTTCTAATGAAAAAACACAGAGATAGATGAAACTGTTTTGTGTGGACTTAAATAGTTTGATTAAAGTCATATTTTAAAATATATTGACTCTGCTTGTGTCAAAATAGTGGTTCTCTCTGAAACACAGTAGGAAATGATGTATTTTATTTTTCTGAACTAGTATTTGTAATTAAAGTTGGAGCCAACTTTTGACTGCATGCTCTATTTGTTTATGTCTTTTTTTTTGAGAGGAAATCTGTGTTAATTTAGGCACAGCACCAAACAAAGTTAATGGCTTCTTGGCTGTAACTGATTCACATCCAAACAAGCAGGAAGCTCACACCTGCCCCTAACCAGTCTGCATAGCTGAATCAATACATCCCAGAAATAAGTTCTATGTAAGACATCCTTTTCATGAATTGGGAAGTCTGGCTTGCAGCCCTTATGGATGCAGCCACAGTAGAGTAGACATGCTTCTGTTACTGCTCACGCAAGTGTGGAAGCTAGACTTTCCCTTCAGAAATGGCATCACAGCAATGCTGAGAAACATACAGCAAAAGAATTTTTTCATAGACATATATTTCAGATTAAAAGGTCCCAGAAAGTTAAAGCTGTAAGAAAACAATAAACAATTAGGAACATTTTAACCTGAAATTGATCTCGCGTTATTTTATGAGCCCAGGGATCTAGGGGTCTTTTACCTAAATTCCATCTCTTTATCACCTTCTCCATCTGTATCTTCTGATTCTGGAAATAAAATGGTAAGTATATCTTTTTTCTCAAACTTATCTTTGTTGTCATTAAGTGGCTATGGCTAAATAGTGTAGGGTTTTTCAATAATTTATTTAAGCTGTCAGTTTACCAGCCTTGTTGTCTGGCTCTTTAGAAAAAGACACATTTGGGTAGCCCAGAGATCAAACTAGCCCAGAAAGCCTTTTTTCCCAGTTAATAAATAGTTGTCTCTGCATTTGCTCTCTGGGACATGACCAAACCCCTGAAAACAAAACACATTTTCTAGAGGAGGTTGTCCTTGCTAGGTCTTTTTTTGACTGAAATACGGCTTTGCTTTCTAAATACAGACTCAGTGGTGAAAAGACTCTGGTATCTTACAGAAAAGTGAGGGCAAATCAGTTTTCATTTCACCTTGAAGTCTTGTTTTTTCTATTATCATAATCTTCAACACTTAATATTTTAGAGGAGCTGCACATTTTATGCAGTGCCTGGGTGTATCTCTTTGATAATTACCATTCTCTTTTTACTGAAGCAGTCTTCCCTTTAACAGAGAAGAACATGCTAAAAAGCTCCATGAAACTCTACTGTCTTCAATAACGGCACCAGTCTGGCATGCTTTGAGAGCTACCTATTTTTTTCTTGGATGAAAACTACAAAGACTATAGAATTACACTAAGGATAAATGTATTCCTGCAAACTCAAATACTGTTTTTAACAGGTCTGCTAAATGCAATTTGAGCTTGAGGTTATCTTTTTTTTTTTTTATATTTAACTCAACAGAACAAGTTCATTGGTTGAACTGAAATATTTGGGTACATCTTTTGTTAGATGGGATCATCATCAATGATCTGGATGAGGGGATCAAGTGCACCCTCAGTACGTTTGCAGATGACACCAAGTTGGGCAGGAGTGTTGATCTGCTTATAGAATCAAGAATCATTAAGGTTGGAAAAGACTTCTA
>NW_009192148.1:0-9021 GCF_000690835.1 Fulmarus glacialis | reverse complement strand
ACAGCCACCCCCTCACGTACCTCCTCCCGTGCCTCCCCGCAAATCCCTGCAACACGGGTGTGGACCTCAAGGTTGTTTTCTCCTGGGTGTCAGAATAGCCCCGGCATGCTGCGTGCCTGCAGTCCATCGGTGAAATCCCCAGGGAGACGGGGGCAGGCATCTCCACACAGCCCTGGTACCAGCTCTGTGTCGACACCCGTGGACGCCAGTGCTGCAACCCACTCGGCCATCGCTGGTTATCTGTGGAGTGCTTTGCTTTCCTCTGGGATACTTATGCCCACCTGCTGTATGTCCATTTAAAAAGGCAGGTTTGGTGCCCTGCCAAGCACGATGCCACCGGCATGTACAGAAATGTAACGCCCCTGCCTAAGAGTTCACAGTCAAGAAAAATGCTCTGCATGGGCAGTTACACATGCCCTGTAACAGAAACGACACCATCAGCTCTATCTTCCTCTCAAAATAGCCACTGTTTACTAGACAGGCTACCCCAAGAGCTGTGCAGAGGGCGGGTGTGAAAAGCCCTCTTCACCGGAGCTGCACCTGTGCGGGAGATATCGGAGGCAGGCTTGCGTGCGCAGCAGCGTGGGATGCATCCCTGTGCAGGGACAAGCAGACCCTGGTGAACACCGTGACCTGATGAGCTGTCTGGAAATTACCCCTGTCTGCTGAGACTTGCTACAATTTGGTGTCATCCCAGCCCACAGGTCCAGTTCAAACGACCGTGTCGGAGTGCCTCTCGGCTCTAGCACACTGCTGTTGGGTGATCAGGAGAGCAAACACTACTTTCACTTCCCAAAGCCTGCTGAATTCCTCCGGCCACCCTGTTACAGTGCCTGTCCCACTCCACCATGTTTGTATGGCTACTGACATTCTGGCCATGGCAACAGCTGGCTGCCCCAGAACATTCCCATAAAGACACTCAATCTAGGTGTCACCTCGGTGTCCGCATGCTGGCTTACTGTGTCTGCAAACACAGGGGTAGCACCTCTTGCAGGGCAGTGTCTAGCTGTGTCTGCTGTCATTTATGTTATCCCTATGGTGACTGGTTTCACTGAGCTTGATTGGTTTTATTGCATGAATTAGTTTTGTCATGTAAACAACATTATTATTATGTCCCTCCAAAGGTATGCTTGGCATGTTTTTAATGACAACGCTGTGGTTCAGGAAGTTAGTGCGAGCTGCTGTGAGCAGACACGGATTATGGCGTTGATATACCAACTCCGACCTTGCCGCTGAGAAGTGCAGACTCTCTGGTGTTCAGGCATCCTTTCCACTGTCTCTTCTTTCAGTATGTTTCCACTATTGAGTTTTCCCTTGCGAGCGTTTCTCCAGCAAAGCTTTCAGAAAAAACCACGGTTTCCCTTACTTCAAGCCCAAGACATGCATTTACTCTGTTGGCTCTGCAATGGGACTAGCTGTCTAGAGGAAAACGTAAAAAATTATTTTCTCTGTGCAGAGAAAATAAGAAGTGGTTCGTCTGGTCTCCACAGGTTTGCCACCCGTGGTGGCTGCGGCACGTGGGGCAGACATCCAGGCTGTTTCCGCTGGTGCGCAGATCCCACACGCGGGTCAGTAGCCTGGGGTGGGGTAGACACCGACCGCCCTACAGCCACCACGGAGCAGCTGGGTCTAGCTGAAGAAGTACATGCCTTGTTATAGACCTTCCTAGTAAACCTGGCCTAAGAAATACAGGGCTGAGAATTACTAGATGCTATGCTTTTGCCACACAAAAGGCCCTTTTGTGGTCGATAAGACAGAGACAATGCTTCAATACCTGCATAAAAATCATTAAGCAGATCTTTATGTCCCATCCAGGAGAGGAGTAAGCCTCCGTTTCTGCTACATCTTTGCTCCATCCTTAACCTAAACAGTGAAGGGGAAAAGAATTCACCTAGAAAAGCTCGGAGGAAAAAATAGTTGTTTAGCAAATGGTGTGATGAAATAAAGTAACGATAATGGCAAGGGAGGAAAAGGTGAAGTGCTTGAAACATATTAATGAGCAGAGGCAAGACGCGTGCAAGAAGATGAGTCACTGCATTTTGGGAATAAGAAAGAGAGCAAGCAATGAACAACTGGTGACAGTGGGGTGAGGGAATGAGCAATCTTCTGGGCAGGGCCACCAGGAGAGAGAGAATTAAAAACAAGGACCAGGCTCCAGCAGGATCAGGCGGGAACCCAGCCCCAACTTTGCTCCTTCTCTCTCCCAGCTGGGTGCTCCTGCTGCTGCCATGCATCTTTTCACCCCTGGAGTGCTCAGAAATGCAAGGAGGGACAGCGAAACAGCTGTATCACAGCAAAGCATTTCAAGCCCCTCCAGCCCAGAGGAAAGAGGCAAGGGGCTCCCAGAAGAGCTATGGGGCAGGGGGCTTAGAGAGCAAGCAGAGCGTGGGACCATGGTTGTCCTGCTTCTCGGTTGCAGCCCCTTGCAGACATGGGAGCCCAGTGTGCCTCTGGAGTTGCAGCTGGTTAGACTGGTCGGATGGGAATTTTCCAAGTCAACACCCTGTTACTCAGGTTCCTTTGGGGCAAGTAACTACACTGGCTGGAATGTAACATCGTTTCTCCAAACATTGTGACCCTGCGTGGTTTCACAACGTGTGGCAGAGACCTCCATGTTCTCTGCGCACAAAGGTATTAGCATGTCAGCCGCTGACTTTTCTGATATGCAAATATTATCACCTCTCTTGTATGGAAGTTCAGAATCTTGATGTGTGAGGCCTCGAAGGTTTTTGTTGCTCTGTCTTGCCTTTGCCTTCTCCTTGTATTCCCACATGAATTTAGTGTCTCAAAGCTGCCAGCAGACAACCCAGATCTCAGCGACCTGGCGCAATATTTTCTACCGCGGAGGAAAGCCCCTAAGAAGCACATCCCTGCACTTCCCTCACATGCCCAAAGTTAAGACACGTCACCTGCTGCGGCCACGCGCCCCCCTGCCCCGCAGTCCAGTTATCCACAGCAGGCAGATCTGCCTTGCCTGCTTCGCTGAGAGTTGCCTCTCTGCTGTGTGCCTTGACCTCTGTACAGAAGGGGGAGTTCTCCGCAGGCAGACGCAAAACTAAAGCCCTGACATTAAAACAGTTATATAAGCCCTGCGTTAAAGCACTTACATAAGCTGCATACAGCCTCCCAACAGAAAGGCAGCCGGCTAGGGGCTACTGTTGTCTCCGCTGACCGACAGAAAGCCCCTCGTACAGGAGAGAAGCAGAGCGGGGCTGCTTCCTTGCTGCTGCAACTGGAAGGAACTCGTCTGCTGTCCGCTCGGAGGCTGACAAACAGAAGGTACCCGGCTCAAAACGTGTGCTGGAAAGAATGGCACATCTGCAGACGTAACACTGAGGAGCCCTGTTGCTGGCAGTCTTGGAAACAGAAGTTGTTTGCAGCTTTTGGGCTTTTTAAATGGATTCCTGCTAATGCGCAGAACAAGTGAGACGAGTGGAAAATGTTGATACTTACTGGTCAGATAGACAGCAATGTCAAATGATGTCAACAATGGCTTGGTATCCCCTCAGATAATATTAATTATGAATGATATTGTAATGTGCTGCATTTAATCAATTTATAATCTTTTTGCATCCCTAGATCATTATAAAGAGAGTAACTCCAAGCCAGAAAGAAGCAGAGAGAACAGCGATACAACAGCCTCAGATCACGCTGAGTGTTGTTCTCCAAAGCACAAGGCCAGCTATTAATACCCTGTGCTTGCTCCCCTGACAAAACTGAGAGCTGCAAAACGCTGCCTGGTGCTGCCTTGAGACGGCGCATGGGAGCAGGGCGCTGAAGCCCAGGTGCTCAGGATATGCTCGAAGCTGAAATTCCAGGTCAGAAGCTCGTTATTACACAACCTGTGCGCTCTGAGATAGATCCTCCTCCAGCTCTAAGCACTAGATTCAGATGCTGAAAAAAAGGAAAGCTGCACTGGAATATAGGAGTGTATGAATCAATCAAGAGGCTGCTTTTTCCTCTCTAAATGAATACAGCATGAGCTCTAATACTGTCTTGCTGGGTTTAACATGGGTCGAAAGCCAATGATGCTAGCTGGCATAAAAACATCATAGTCCATGGTTATTTGTGGTTGAGAATTATTTGCTTATTACTTGCACATTTGAACTTTATAAAATAGGCCACTTGTATGCCAGAAAAAACAAACCACAAAACAAACTGACCTCTTTATTTCCAAATTAAGCACCAAAGTCTGAGGAACATAATCTAGTGACCACTGTGAAAGGTCTGGCTGCAGAAACCTTTGCCCCAGGCAGCTGTCACCTTCTGTTTGGTCCAAGTGGCTGAGTATTGCACAGCTACTGAGTTATTCTTGATCCTTCCTTCCTACCATAATCCCTGAGATGCTCTTGTTTTTTCCCAAAAAACAGTTCATATGCTGTGGGTGTTCGGCAAGCTGCTGCTGTTTTCATATAAGATGTGAAATTAATTCTTGAACTTACTTGTTGCAATTGTCTGAACATGCCAAGAATCTGCAACACACCCTTCCTGTGTGATTTCACATGCAATGTATATTATATTATCCATGCAGATCCTTTCTTTTAATACAAACCTCTGTTTGGAATACCATAATTTGTCGGCTTGCAACTCTTCACTGCTGGCAGGGGTACCTTTTGCAAGGAGTGTGTGGGCATGGAAAAAGGTGGGGACAAGCCTGATGAGGAAACAGACTGGCTGATGCCAGGGGTAGAGACTATACCTTTGCAACTCCAGCTGGGTAAGGCTGAAGGGGTAATCACTGGATCACTTAAAGGGACTGATGGCACCACTCTGTCAAAACACAAGTGACTGCCAGAGAGAAAAGAGGAGCTGGCTCTGTTCTAAACAAGTCCCATGAAACATAGCACCGACAGAACCAGCTGTTCCCCACCAAATTCAGTCTAAAGTCTTTGGAGGAAATAGCTTACTCTCTGGGTGTTTTGGGCAGGACTGAAGAGCAAACGACTCTGCATAAAGTTTTGTAAGATGCTTTTATAAAGGCCTCACTAGATACACAATAGTTCCTTTGGATGATTCCACAGCTGGGGCTGCTGCGTGGCAGCTCACCAGCACCTTCAGAGTGGTACCAGTCTGGCGGAGACTCAGGGGGTGCTGGGACACCTGGTACCTCACAGGACAAGGTCGGGAACTCTAACCCATAGCCTGCAGTGGGCAGGGCAGGAGGGAGGAAGAGGAGGCCTATTGCCTCCTACACAGACCCCACCACTCTGTTTGGCAAAACCTCCTTGACAGGAGAAACTTGGCCAAGCAAACTCATTGTGCCTAGTGTACTTCCCAGCGGTTTCACTGGAGGCGGAGAACATTTATGTTAACATATATATTGTTGGCACCAGCCTTAACACTGCAGGTGCCTGCATCTAACAGCCAGCTGTTTTCATCTGCAAGAGATAATCCCTTCTGCATGATCTCAAGGGGACTGTGCTTGTGCCCAAACTTTATTTTCCCTCTTCAGTCTCAGGTCATTCTGGTTCTTTCTATGTAACCGAGCAGACCACAAAGCTCTCTGATGGCTGGGCTCTCAGAGAAGGGGCTTTCCTACCGCACTATGAGCAATCCCCATTTCATCCTGTTGCAACAGACACGTGCTCCCTCACATGACATATACGAGGCCGAACCCCAGTCCCATCAGTGGGTATTTAGCCATCTTCTTATGCCAAGGCAAAAGCTGTCCTGCAGTTTCAGCAACATCTTCTCCCATTCTCAGGTCAGAGTAACGCTTCCACCTGAAGTATTTACTGTTTACTTGATTTGTGGTGCACGGAGCACAGCTTGCTCTTGTCTCTGCTTTCTGTCACTGGGTTTGCTGCCCTCGTTTTTATACTGCTTTCAAGAAGTTTTATGTAATTTCATTTAATCGAACCCTAGTATTACCCACCCTGTTACTTCCCAGTTCATAAGAAAAGTTCATCTAAGGTATGAGCAGGCATATCACCATTGATTTTTAGCGGTTTATGAAATATCACTCTGTTTTGCCAGCAATACCATCTTACTATCTTATCTCAAGGGATCGGCGGAGCATTATGGCACACTCGGAGTGTATTTTATAAGTGGCGAGCAGTCAGCAGGATGCAATTAAGCCAGGTATTACAGTCACGATCTGGAAAGGTTGCCCTGTAAAGTCCTGGTTTGCTGCCATTTTGTTGTGGTAGTCTTCAGATTGAAGTACATCTTGTGCTTTACAAAGGTGCTCCTACATATTCACTTAGGTGAATTCTCCAAGAGTTATTCTTCCAGTGGTATAGTCATAAAAATACACTAGAAATTACTAACTGGTTATACCTTTGGCATCTTTGCCATCTTTCTCCAAACCCTGTGGACTGGAACTGCATTACACGAGCTCTTTACTAGGGGGATACAGGTTGAGAGAAGCGTCTTCCTCTCACCTAAAAAGAGCCAAGAAAACGTGAGCTACAAAAGACAGAGACTCAAGGCCTCTTCTAAGTTTTCAGGATTGTGGTTGAAAGCCCCTCAGCAAATCTTGACTAGTGACTTCTGGATGTATGCCACAGCACTCCTGTTCCTGATCTCACTTCTCTCCTCCCTAAGTTGCCAGCACACACGGGGGCAGCTGTCAGCAAGTTCTTCTTATGCCTCTTTTTTTTACCTGGAGATGCCAGATTTATTGGAAAAACACTGATCCTGAACAGACAGCTTCTTCTAGAGATATGCTCTGTGTGCTAAATGGGCCAAGGAAGCTGGGGTCCATCAGCTTATTTCCCATCCCTCAAATCCCTCAGCTGGCTGCCTGCCTCATGCTGAGATCATGGTGAAAGAGGGAGTTGCAACCCTAGAAGGACCAGGTATTGGTGGCCCAGAAGAGGCACCAGTCTGCTTCTTAGCATTTTTAGCTCCCTCTGGGGCTCTGACCAAACTGGCCTGTTCTCAGTCAGGTACTGCCAGAAGAGCAAGAACTGAAATGGGAATGGAGAACAACGACAGCAAGTGGCTTTTTACTGCTTCTAGTGTTGCGCCAGACGGCTGCCTGCTTACCTGAAGCCTGCCGTGCAAAGCCAAACAAGAGAAAGAAGCCCAGAACCATATCTTCAGGCTCACTCACTCTTCGATCCAGGTTTTTTTAATGCAATTGCAAACCGAAGAAATTCCCTGTTCGCCAATACAAGAAGACTCACTTTCAGCCAGCTGCTGTACCGACACACTCAGAAGGTGCTTTCTGGACAGCATTCTTCCTGCCACCATGACAGCTAACCTGAGCTAGTACTGGAAGAAATTATTTCAAGACAGCAAAGCATCAAGAACACGCCTGGAGGCAGAAGAGACAAAAAACCCTGGGTATCTTACTGCAGCCAAGCATTTCCTGCTTCCTAGTAACACTAGAAGTTCATGCAAGCTGCAGAACATGACTCCTATTGACACCACTGGTTATGACAGATGAGAAGGAAAGCGTGAATGTGAACAGGAGCGGGAGCTGGTAGAGATGACTGAGAAACCTGTAGAAAAACGAGAGTTTCCTCTGAAGGGCAAGAAATGACAGCATGCTTTATCCCAGGAGACCTTGGCAGTGCCATTGCAAACTGAGGTGGGAAGTTGGATTCAAACTCTCACAGTACAAAATTGCCCCTTCTGGCTGCAGTCTTTTTAGTGGTCTGCATCTCCTATCCTTCTCTAGAGAAAGGAAAGCACAGGGAAAATACAAAACCCTGAACAACCCTCCTTTCCTAAGGATTCGGCTTATTAGAGAAAAATCTGACCATCAGTCTTCCTGCTTCCCTCAGCAGCTCCCAGGTCCCACAGCATTCTCCCTGCTTTCCCCATCACACCTCTGGAGAGCAGGTCCAGCCGTCCTGCACTTCCCTACGGCCGCAGGGCCAGCCCGGCAGCCCCGAGCGGCTGCAGGCCTGTCGCCTCCGTCACACGAGGCACTTCGTCCTCTCCCCTGGAGAATGGGGTTGAGCCTGGCAGAAGCCACCGCATCCCCTGAGGCCTCTGCAAGCGTCGCTCAGCTCTCGATGGGATAGCACTCGCAGCCCCTGTAACAAAACCCCACGCCGTTGTTGGGGCCAGTAAGGTGACCTGGAGTTTCCAGGGCTGGATGGTGCCGCAGGTCGGCGGGAGGGAAGAAAGTAACTCCTTCCTGCTGCTCAACCTGTTGCCAGGCTGCCCTGCTCCAGCAAATCCCAAGGAAAGCAATGATGCACACCTAAAGCCATGGTGCAGCCTACAGCCCTGGCGCCATCCGGGAAGAGACGCTCTTGCCCCTTCCGTTACGGCACAGCAGCCTCTGCTGGCACAGGGCAGGCAGAAGCATCGTGTCCTTCACGATTATACAAATAGGTTTGTATCTTGCTTTATTATATTCTAATAAAGTCACAAAGCAAGCAGATGGCTCTGTGCAGGACATGACATGGTAAGGTTTAAGTTTTACGGTGGTGGGAAGGAGACCACAGGGTCTGCTCTGCTGCTCTGCTGGGGCAGGGGGACTGGCCCAGGCAGTGCGTAGTGACTCCCCTTGATATTTGCCCGCGCACTGAGACTAACCGGCCGCTTGTCCTCTTGTCACTGGTTTATGCCAGGCCAGGACCAGCAGGGCCTTGCTGAGCCCACCCGGGTTCAGAGAAGTGAGTCAAGGGACTTGGAGCAATAGAAGCTCGGTGTGACCCGAGTGCATTACGGTGATTCACAGGCAAAAAGCTTAGGGGTGGCAGTTCAGATAAAGTTCATTATATAGATAAAACCCCTTTAGACCAGTTGAGGTGTTTTTTCAGCAGGTTGTAAGAGAGAGGCTGAAAGCATCAAGCTTCCACTTCGTTCCTCGTGCCTTTCTCTGAGAAGGCTTCTCTCTTCCAGCCTTGCTCCTTGGGAGGTTCAGCCAGGAGAGCCGGGTGCTTGACGTGGTCCTTGCCGCTGCGAGGCTGGAGGAGAGCTTGCCTCCACCGGACCCCTGGCCTGGGTTGGTGGGACCAGGGCTGGGGAGGATGGGGAAGACAGGGAGGACCTGCCTTGCCCTGTGGACACAGCGCTGTGGTTTCCAGCGCCAGAGAGCCGGCGGAGAGCCAGAACCGC